>NC_041334.1:10998363-11120863 GCF_004354835.1 Perca flavescens
CTTCCTTTGTTCCGGGTCTCGCCTTACCCGCCACTGTATCTTATGATAGTAACACAGCAGCTGAGGTGAGAAAACCTTTTGTAGCTAACAGAATATATTTACATAGTGTTGTAAAAGCTTTTTTAAATAAAATGTATATATTTTTAAAAAGGCTTTTTTTCCTTTGTTTTAGCAACTAAAGGCGACGGAAGACTTAGTTTCATTGTATTTGACGCCTGAGGACGATTTCACACAGTCACCCCCGTGGAGCAGATACGTATGTCCACACAAGCCTAAGAAGAGATCTAGGAAGAGATCTATTGATGTGAGTTTAAAAGGAAAACAGTAAAATAGCATGTTGTAAAAAAAAAAAAAGATTATTTTCTAATCTAATGCTGATTTCAGCCTGTGAAGCCATACACGGTCAGTGCCCCGCCCAAAAGAAGAAGCCCTTCCTTTGTTCCAGACACGCCTTACCCAGACACTGTATCGGGTGTTCCTAACACCACTGCAGAGGTGAGAAACGCATTTGTAGCTAGCAGAATATATTTACATTGTGTTATAAAAGATTTTTAAATAAAATGTATATATTGTTAAAAAGGCTTTTTCCTTTGTTTTAGCAGCTAACGGCAAGCAAAGACTTGAGTCCTTGCATCGGTCGCCGCCTAGTACACCAACGCCCCTACCAGCCACCAAGTGTCTCCATTGAGAGGGAACAAAAGGATTCCCTTTACAAAAGGCACCTGAAGAGTCCTTGCATTGGTCGCCGCCTAGTACACCAACGCCATACCAGCCACCAAGTGTCACCATTGAGAGGGAACAAAAGACATCTGATGAGGTGTGTGTGTGTGTGTGTGTGTGTGTGTGTGTGTGTGTGTGTGTGTGTGTGTGTGCTTGTGTGTGTCTTTATTTAACCAAAATATTTTGTTATACCTCTAGACAATCCATGCCATAGAAGTAGGCGGAAGTATCTGAAGACACCGGACTAACAGCGACAGCCCCTACATCACGCCAAACAAATCGTGAAGCTACAGGCGAAGGGTCTGAAGACACAGAGCTAACAGCACCCGTCCCTACATCACGCCAGACAAATCGGGAGCTACGGGAGAAGAGTCTGAAGACACTGGACTAACAGCAACACAGCTTACACCCCACCAACTGTGTCAGGCTGCTTTGCAGGAGGCCCCCTGAATATAATGTAGGTGAATACCTCTTTAACTGTATCTATAGCACCGAGGAAGGCACCGATTATGTCAGCTGTATACCACACACCTCTGTTATAACTGTGGCAGATAAAAGTGTAACAGCGCTAATACCGCCATAACCACTCCTGTAAATGTATTAGAGGTTAACGCTCCATTCCTTGATAAGCAAGCAGTACCTAATTATATTACTAACAATCGGTTTGAACAAGGTGGGGCACTAGGAGGTCCTGAGCAGTTAACATTACTTCAGAGTGCAGAGTTTTTTGAGTATTGCGTTAACACATCCCTCAACAACCTGCAGTCGCTGACCCTTATAAACAAATACAATCAGAATTAGCCGAATTACGAAAAACAAAACAATGGTCTTATGAATAAATTAGATGTCTTGCAAACAGCTAACACACAATTGACCGTTTTGGTCACAGACTTTGGAACTGCGCTAGCCATTCAGGCCAGAGCTAACACGCATTTGGTTGATATGGTCACAGGCTTTGGCACAGCTATTGCCTCTCATGTCAGCTCTCTCAATTCAATGCTTGATCCTATGATAGTATGCCTTAAAAACACAATGAATATGACCCCGCAGTAAAAAAAAAGTGTTAAAACAGTCTATAGTTTGTGCAAAAATAAAAAAAAAAAAAAAAAAAAAAAAATGTCATCCCCACCCAAAAAAAAAAAATCTGAACCCTAGGGGGGTGTGATGCTCGTATTGATGAGGAACTAGAATGGCCGCGGCAAGGACGATTACACAAGAGCAGTAAACAATCCTCAGGATTTTGCACGATTGTGTGCAATGCATGCAAAAATATTCAAGCATGGGCCCGATCTATGCCTAGCGCTAGACCTAGTGAAAGCAACAGTGAGAAAACACACACATCAGATAGACCTGCTCCTGCGCAGTTGTCACATAATGGTCCTTCAAGCGATATTCCAGCAATACACAGGCCAATACAGACTCTACACAATCATCAAATACAGACCCCACAGGCATAGATCAGAGTAATAAGAGACCATCATGTTTTCCGAGTGTTCAGCCCTCAAAACGATCTTGTACAGATGAGCAGACTGGTCCCCAACCGCCCACAAGCGCTTTATAGACCCTCCATCACCCTCAGAAAATCCTCAGGGTAGTGTGCAGTGTGGTGCGGGGCGGGTTTCTAAGGTAACATCTGAAATAGCATCCAGACAGATACCCCTTTTTAATGCTGCTGAATTTCGCCAAGATGTTGAATGTAAATATTGATTTGACGGATATTGGTAGTGTTCCTGAAAGGGTGTATAGCACCCCAACAGGTTTAATAGAGAGGGCGTTGGGTAATGCAACACAGGACAGTGTTTTAAATGTTGAGTTAAGGGGTCCCACCAGATGTCCCTATCCAAACAATGTTGAATTCAAGCGATGGCTATAACACAGACACATTTCTGGAGCAAGTAGCACAGGCGATGCAGAGTAACGATAATTCACTGACCCAAGACTCTTTAGAATTAATTGTGACAATAGCGCAATATGTCGGGAGGGAATGGTGGGGGACGCCGAAAACTAGGAAGCATTGGTTACGATCAAATATTGTCAGAAAAAGGTAATGCTTTGTATAATCCCAAGAATAACGCTGGTAACGATAATCTCTGCTTTTTCTCTGCCTGGCACATTATGTAAACAGCAGATTGTCGATGATGAGAAGATGAATTATGCCAAGCAGCTGCATAGTGATTTGGGTTTTGACTACACACATAAAGTTTCGTTCTCTGATGTTGACAGATTTCAGAAACATTTGAAAATGAAAATTGTGATATTCCATCATGTAGCTGGCTGTAAAAACCCACAATCTTCAAAACGCACGACAAAAACCCGATGTGAAAACAGCGTGGTTGTATTTGCATGACGAGCATTATTATCTCATCGTAAATAAAACGGCTTTTTTTTGGGGCGCCTTACGCTTTGCGAGGGGTGTTACAAGACCTACCAGAACCCTCTGGGGCACCGTTGTAGTTGGGATTGTAATGTGTGTTACACTGCTTGTATACCTGACAAGACCATTAAATGCAGAGACTGTAGACGATATGCAAATCGCAACAGTGTTTTGAAAACCATAAAAACCCGATGGGAAACACGGGCTTATACGTGCAATACAAACAAATATTAAGTAGTCCTGTCACGCAACATATCGCGGTGTCGAAAAATCCACACAGCTGTAAAAACCTAAATGCCTACATTGTAGAGAGCCTTTAGGTGCTACTACGCACTCTTGCTATATACAACCCAGAGAACGCAAAGAAAGTAGTGATAAGTATCTCTTTACGATTTCAAACACGTTATCAATGTGGGCGCCATGAAGCTAATTTTGTATGCATTATGGATATGGACGGGCAAAAAACTGCTACGAAACAACAAATTGCGTCGCATCATTCATTCAGAACTACAGACAGGAGAAATACAAAGGCTATACTTTTATAGCACACAATGCTTCAGGTTTTGACAGTTATATAGTTTTAGAGTATCTGGTGAGTCAGAAACTTTGTCCAACTATTACTATGCGCGGTTCTAGGGTGCTTCTGATGATCGATTCTACTTTCAATCAGCGTTGATCGATTCGCTCAGTTTTATCCCTATGGCTCTGTCTAAAACTCCGCAGCAATGGGGTTCTCAGATCTTCTCAAAGGATTCTTCCCCATGAATTTAACAAGCGAGAGAATGAGAATTATATTGGACCGTATCCTGCACCAGCTCTATATGGTTATGATGCTATGAGTGACACCTCTAAGAAAACGCTCATGGAGTGGTACGACACGGTCCGCGACACCCTTTTGACTTTCGAAAAGAGATGCACAGCTATTGTGTTAACGATGTAACGGTTTTGATTAAAGCATGCAAAATATACAGAGAGGCCTTCCACGAGTGCACAGGCCTAGACCCGCTTGCATACGCTACATTGGCTTCCTCGTGTATGGGTGTATTTAAAACGCTGTTCCTTCCCAAAGACACTGTTGCTCTGACATACGAAGGTGCCTACATTAGGCAAAACAAGACATGTTCTGATGTTTCAATACAGTGGCTTGAGTATGTTGCAGACAGAGAGGGCCTTGACATACAACATGCTCTGAACAGAGGTGAAAAGTCATTCGGTCAGTTCTTTGTAGATGGCTATTGTGAAGACACACACACGTGTTATGAATTTAATGGCTGCTTCTTTTTCACGGCTGTGATAAGTGCTATGCGCCAGGTGAAGTCAATCCCTCACCAAAAAAAAAAAAAAAAACACAGGGTGAGCTGCGCCGGAGTTCCATAACAGAGTGGCTGTTCTAAAAAATAAGCATCAGCTGAAAGTTGTGGTGATGTGGGAATGTGATTGGAGACAGGCTGTGGACACTAACCCTGACGTTAAGGAGTTCATGTTAACATATGAAAACCAGGGCGCCTCAATCCACGAGAATCCTCTTTGAGGCCGCACAAATGCAATGAAGCTGTACCACAAGGTAGAAAATGATGAAAAGATCAGATACTATGATTTCACAAGTTTGTACCCAACTGTTCAGTCCAAAAGAGATTATCCAATAGGACACCCCCAAATAATACACAAGGATTTTGATGACATAAACGCATACTTTGGCATTGTGAAATGTACAGTAGCACCCCCCAGAGGCCTGTATCACCCTGTGTTGCCCTACCACTGTAACGGTAAACTGATGTTCCCCTATGTGCAGCGTGGTGTTGTTCAGATGAATCAAACAACACCTTGCACACATAACGATCAAGAACGGTGGTTGTCTGGCGCTTGGGTGACGCTTTTGAATTACAGAAAGCCGAGAGAAAGGGTACAAGATTGTTTCCATTGCTGAAGTTTGGCATTTCCCAGAAAAAACTGATCAGCTTTTTAAAGCCTATGTTAAAACATTTCTTAAACGTAAGCAGGAAGCTTCAGGATACCCTGGACATATCAAGACGGAAGACGAAAAACAAAAGTACATAGATGACTATTATGCACATGAAGGCATTCGCCTTGATCCGCCAAGATATGTTTTAACAAAGCTGTCAGGCATACAAATAAACTGCTTCTGAATAGTCTTTGGGGAAAATTCGCCATGCGAAATAATATGACTACTGCTGAGCTCATAACAGAACCATCCCGCTTCACACAGCTCATGTTCAGCGACACTTTTGATGTTCGCCAGTTCTCATTCATCTCACCAGAAGTAGCGATTGTCCAGTGGAGATACACAGATGGTGAAGCATCCAGAGTAAAAGATGTGAATGTTTTTATAGGAGCCATGACCACCGCCCACGCCGCATGGAGCTATATGATTTGTTGGATAAACTGCAGGAACGTATTTTATATGTGGATACTGACAGCATTTTGTTCACAAGCAGAGACGGCGAGTGGATCCCCCCTCTAGGGCCTTATCTTGGTGATTTAACGGATGAACTAAATAGCGCTCAAGTCTGTGGGGCTCCTAACGAAGATTATATAACGGAGTTTGTTTCCGGGGGTCCTAAATGCTATGCTTATAGGACTGCTCAAGGAAATACACAAGTTAAATGCAAGGGTGTGACCCTTAATGCCTCAAATGCCAAAGTGGTTACACATGAATCGTTAATTGGTCTTGTTCAATCCTTTGTGACCAACCAGCAGCATCCTAGCCGCCTGACCACAACAGCATTCACAATAAAGCGACAAAAAAACAGTTCCATCTCAAAAACGACACCTTGACAAGGAAAGTACAGGTTGTTTACAACAAACGACGGTGCTCCAAGACTATACAACCGTCCCTTATGGCTACTAGGGATGTTTCAGGATTTGATGGTAGGCTTCAACACCCTTTTAGCCTCGTTATCAGTGGTCCTTCGAATTGTGGAAAACATATTTTGTCAAAGACATTATTGAAAACATGTCCTCTGTTATTTCACACAAAAAATTGATAACATAGTATACATCTATTCATGCTGGCAACCAATATACGATCAATTGCTTAAAACGGTGAATATAAATTTTGTACAAGGTCTCCCGGAATCGTTTCATGCGACGAGGCACTCTTGCCTACTACTAAGAATAATTTGCTCATTATAGACGATTTAATGAATCAAGCCTGTGATAATTTGGAAGTTCAAAAGTTTTCACACAGTATGTCCATCACCGACGCCTTAGTTGTATATATTTAGTGCAGAATCTGTTTATTCAAGGTAAAGCTAGTCGTACAATCAGTTTGAACACCAACTATATGATTATTTTCAAAAATGCTAGAGATCAACATCAAATAAGCTTGCTGGCACGGCAAATGTTCCCCGGAAATTCTAAATATTTTTAGAGGCTTTTTAAAGACGCCACTAGTTACACCTTTGGCTATCTATTGATAGATTATAAATCCACAACCCCGATATTTTAAGACTCAGAACAGCTCTGATATCCCCCAGCAGGTTGTATATGTTCCTAGAAAAAGGTGTAATAATGTCGTCGAATGGAGAGGAATTTTACATTGTTAGACATGCTACATAAGGCGCCACCCAGAGCGAGAGGTGTCATTGTGAGCAACGCTAGTCCAGACTTTATCAATGCGCTTTGTGAAATAGCTTTGAACGTCCTAAGAGGCCACATACCACTGTCTAATAATCAGTACAAACTGTTAAAGAAGAAGAAGAAAGTTATTAGACTAATAGCTGATAAAAAGTTAAACATTAAAAAAAAAAAAAAAAAGACAATCAATCAAACAGGTGGGTTTCTACTCCCTCTCCTGGGTGCCGCTATCCCATTCATAGCAAGTCTTATCAACAGGAATTGAGATGGAACACACGCAGAAAATGTTTTTGGTTCCACAAAATCAATTAGTGGCATTACAACCTCCTCAAACAACGGACTCCTCAAATGTATCTCTGCGACAGTCTGTACAAAGTGAATTGGACCGAGCCATGAGTGATATATTGAAACAGCCTGACATTGATGTATATGAAAAAGCTAAAAGATATTCCAGTATTCTACAGCGGTACTTAGTCATGATAAAACAGGGTGAACGCGAGAAAAGTGTGATTACATTATCAATACCTGAAGTTGATTCAAAGGATGATTCAAAAGATGAAGAAGAAAATATGTTAAAGACAGAAGTGTTGAAACATATGCCTATAAGAAATAAAAAGAAATGCAGAATACATATTGGCTTCATTATCCCGACACAATGACCAGTTATCTTGGACAAATCAAGGGGAAATAGTTGTTGAAAATAAGAATGTGCCTGGAAGTCATCTGTATGATCTGCTGAAAAGTGTCACAACCCATAATAATGTTCCAGAACACTCTAGACCAAAAGGGTGGAACATATTTTTAAAAACGTTAGCTAGCTTAAATGTGCCACTCTCCGTAATCCCAAACACGAGGGTACGCTGTTCTATTGAGGCTTTTAAAACTGTTGCATCATCTGAAACTAATACACAAACGCCTATGATTGTTCCACGAACCCCTCGCACTCCTAGAGCAATAAGAATGGCCCCTGTATTTACACATGGTACACCATCTGCTTTACGAGCAACTAGTACTCCTAGAACATTTAGTATTACACCACCCATTGCTAAGACTCGCTGGTCTAGTTTTTAATCTTTTATATTTTCTATTACACTACTTTATTTTTTTTTTACTTTTAAACATATTTTTATTATTTTCTATTTTACTTTTTTTAAAAACCTATTTCTATTATTACACTACTTTATATTTTACTTTTTTTAAAAACCTATTTCTATTATTACACTACTTTATATTTTACTTTTTTAAAAACCTATTTCTTTATTATTACACTTTATATTTTTTTTTTTTAAAAACCTATTTCTATTATTACACTACTTTATATTTTACTTTTTTAAAAACCTATTTCTATTATTACACTACTTTATATTTTTTTTTTTTAAAAACCTATTTCTATTATTACACTACTTTATATTTTACTTTTTAAAAAACTATTTTATTATTACACTACTTTATATTTTACTTTTTTTTTAAAAACCTATTTCTATTATTACACTACTTTATATTTTACTTTTTTTTTTAAAAACCTATTTCTATTATTACACTACTTTATATTTTACTTTTTTAAAAACCTATTTCTATTATTACTTTATATTTTTTTTTATTTTATTATTACACTACTTTATATTTTACTTTTTTTAAAAACCTATTTTTATTTTGTTTTTATTCTATTGAGAGGGGTGTTTTCTATTTGATGTGTTTTCATTCATTTTGTTTTTGTTTTTATTCTATTGAGGGTGTGTTTTCTATTTGAGGTGTGTTTTCTTTATTCAACTATATGAAAAGTCAGTGTTGTATGTAAACATGTGACATAAAATGAATGTGTTTTACATAAATTTTCTATTCATGTGTTTGGCTTTATTCGACTACGTGAAAATGCTGTGTTGTATGTAAACATGTGACATTAAATGAATGTTTTACATTAATTTTATCTGTTGAATGCATTTTTTTTCTGTATAATTTGTTTTAAAAAAAAAAAAAAAAAAAAAAAAAAAAAATTAAGGCATTATAAGAATAGTATATTCCACATTCTTTATTTTTGAAAAGAAACATCATTACACAATTTCTACCTATAGGTGGAACATGAACATTGTACACATTTAAATTTCTGATCGTGACACACAACGGGTGTATACTGCTAACAAAATGGCTGACCATTGTATCGTTGCATACAAGATTAGTGCCATACATGCTCAATACTTTTGTATAAGGAATCTTTTTCTGAATATGACATAAAAAGAAGACGCAGTGCTGGCCACATGTTGTAGAATAATTATTTTGCACTTGATTGCTGAATGGTACATCTCCACACAGTTCTTTAAGAGGAAATTGCCAATTTCCTGAGGAAAAAAGGTAGGTGGATGTCCAAAGCTATCAAAGAACAAACCATGCTTGTTCTCTGTAATGTAAATACCTAGCCAGTGTTCACCCGCATATTACTGGGCTGTGTATTTACAACGAGCATGGCGGGTAATTTACAAACGACTGTTTTTGGGAGATGATCGCATGGTATTACTCCTAAGAAATTTGTGTCTCTATTCATTCTTTTTCTGAGGACGCTGGTGAGTTCTATTGTATTCATCTTTAGTAGTGATCCAATAGGACTTGCCGCCTGTTAGATATTTCGATTACAGAGTCAAAAACTGAATAGCAGATAAGGGTCACAGTCCTAGGAAGTGGATTTCTGAACCGAACTTCCAAGCGAACGTTACCGTTCTTAATCAGTGAAACATTTCCTGAGCCCCCCACCGTCAGGTTCCAAATTAAAACAAAATAGAGTATAACCAGCCCCAAAATCCTCTCGTGTTATGGCTAGTGACCTGTCTTTTAAATGGCGTCCTGTTGATTCAACCAGTTGATAATATTCCCGCACATATTGCCCTCTTTGAAAAAGGGGCTGAAAAGGACGGGCTGGGTGAGGCTGTCCATCGGCATAAAGGCTAATAAATTCTGTATTATAGTTTCCAAAATTAAAGGGGTTATGGGCATACGATCCTGTGTATGCTTCATTATCTACGAAAGCTATGACTACAAATTTAGGAATCTGTCCTATGAATAGGTTTTCTTGGTTGCAAACACGTGTGCCTGTAGGTATTGAGAAGGTTTTTAGAGCTACTCTGTCAATAGCATATTTTGCATTAGTATGCTGTAGGGCCCGACTATGAGCTAGTCTAACAGTTGGTGCCACTGATATTTTCTTGACAAATAGACTAGCAGACATTATTTTCACAGCGAATTGGACATTTCCAGGGGTCATTAGTGCAAAGTCATCTTTTGAACGTATGAATTTCAGAGACATGTCCACACCATTTAGCAACAATTTTTCTTGAAAAACAAATATGCGGTACTGGTGCTATTAATTCAACAATACGGCTTTCGGATGTGTATTCACCCCTTTGTGTCAACCCCAAATTATCGCCTGTGATAGAGGTCTCATCCATTTTGCCCGCTGTGTCCTTACAAAATAGCCCTGTGCTAAATTGCGAGCCAATGTGTCCTTTCCATAATTCAGAAGACATTCTATAACGGATCGATAAGGATACGATTTGAAGACTGTGTGATCAGTCTATCACCCAACATTATATCTACTTGTGAAAAAGACTGCATCCAGGATAGTTTATAAAACCTACATCGGCGGGCGTTAGCCAACAATGTGCCATCAGGGTTTGTAATCCTTACACGTGTATACAAGTATGAATCGTTAAGGTCGAGATAATCCTCCCCGCTAGCCGAAATGAAAAATTCAATAGGACCACCGTCCGTTAGAGCTGACATTGGTGGGATTTCTACAAATGTAGATTTTTCGATAGATGTTTGTGTGTACGGTACTGTAAACAGGTCCAATTCGGTCTTCACACACTCTTCGGACTGATTATGAATAAACGCCATGATTGATTCTGTAAAATTAAAATATGTCTTTTGTCAGGGACAGAGAGCGCCGTTTCGGAGCTCTGCGCCTACTGACAGATGCTTTTGAGAATTCTTCGTTTTTTGGTGGTGTTTTTATGCTTTTTGTTCACAGTCCGCCACGCCCACATCCTGGCGGGCTTCTTTTTAATGCTTTGCGCCTGTACACCATGAGCCCATTGCCCTGTTGTTGGATGCCACGGCGTTCCTGACATTAGTCACAACATCGCCAATAAAACCACTTGCTGCTGTTTTCAGATGGGGTTTGGCTATATTAAACCCCTTTTTAAAAGTGGAACAGCCATTCGAAATAAATTTCTGAATATCCCCCTAATCCATGCCCATATTGTGTGCTGGAGCCTATGAAACCCGGCAACTCTCCACCAGCTTGATTCATGTAATAGTGCATATATCTTCCATCATCGGCTGTGTACGCTTTCCTCATCATTTTAATGATGTTTCACAGGTCTAAAATGTAGTTTGACAATTACTTTTCCGTATGAGAAAGGGATGTGTTGGTTCTGATCTGCCTCGTAGTTCTATCTGAATATCAGTAATAGTCGAGCGTGACAACGAGGTGTAGTGAGGACTGTCGTAACTCAGAGTGGGCATGCGCTTGCTCTCATCAGAGATATTTATACAACGGAGCAGGGGTACATGACTATCACCGACTAGCTGGTAGTCCACAATGTCACTATAAATAAATATATTATAAACCCCCATGGATGTCGGGCGGGTGTGGAGCTGAACATTTTAAATGGGGGCCAATGTGTATTTCGAACACAGAGTCTGGTATGAACCCAAGAATTTCGCCAGACGCCCCTAAACACAATATTCCATCCGTCTCCTCCCGTGAAAAGAATCTTATTAGTGATAGGGTTGTGGCTCATAGTTATGTGGGCTAGGGCTGTGTTAGCAGCACATTTCATATTATATTCATTAACAATGCTGGCGATTGTATTATAAGAACCAACTGTTAGCCTTGTCTTGTTGTACATTTTCGTTTTCGTGTCGATGAAATCAATCTTGGCATCGTTCTCGGTGAAACTATTCCAGATCCTGGGGTATTGAATTTCAATAAGACCAACTTCATACGGTGTTTGTAATATGATCGGTTTAGCCAGTTTTGTTCTGAATTGCCAAATCTTATTATTTGGATAAACTAATTGTGAGGAATTACTAGGCAGCGTGAACAAAAAATCCGTTCTTATTCATAGCTCCAACACCTTTCACTAACAAACCACAATGACTAATATTACAAGACTGACCCTCTCTTTTATCTTGCATCAACTATGTCTTTTTCAGAGATCCATGAATTGAATTTCTCAGGCCATCCTAGCCATTTCACAAGTACAAGCTTTTTACGGCCTATTTCCTTTCGAGCCAGCACTTTCTCAATTTTAAACACTTTGTTTTTGTCTACAATTACAGCCTGTAACTCTGCTTCGTAAAAGGTACCTGTCACCAGCTCCCCACTATTGTCTTTCAGTATGTAAACAGGAGGAGTTCTACCTATACATTTTGATATTGTAAAAACTCATCTGTAAAGGTCTGTTGGTAACCTTTACGAAAAATGCCTCTGTGCTTTGATATCCTAACGGTGTCCCCCATCTGAAATTTAAACAGCACTGTTCCATGTGGTTTCAGTTTGTACAGAGTGTTAAAGACAGTTTTCTCATTGTCTTTACATACGGAGGACGGAGCCATTTTTATTGACCTATGGTATGCAGAGTTGTAAGCAGCAACCATATCTTGTACTACCTCAATATATCGGGCGTGAGTTAACAGCCGTTAAATATCTCCACATTCTGGTTTTGAAAGTCCTATTGAAACGTTCAACAACACTTGCTTTTTATTTCATTCGATGTGGAAAAATGGTGAATTTTATACTGTGTCATCAATTTTTGAAAAACCTTATTATAAAATTCTTTTCCAGCATCTGTTTGAGCTTTGGGGTATGCGTCCTTGTTCCAATATTTCCTTAAAGGCACTTGTCACAATAGGACCCGATTTGTTTTTAAGACATATTACCCAGGCATATTTAGAAAACACATCAATACACATCAATACATGTCAATAAATAATGCACATTATCGTTTTCCGATGAATATTCAGACATATCGACCAAATCAGCTTGGAATTGCTTGTCGATACCATTAACAATCACTCTGTTTCTTGGGAAGTGTTTCAATGCAGGAGCGTGCAGTGTATACGCATCCTGCCTCAGCAGAAACTTTTTAACCGTGGGGATAGTTGGAGACAAGCCAGTGCATTCTTTGACGGAATCACGAAGCCGCTGCACTCCTCCCAACCCTCCTGGGTGGGACGGATCATAGTATATCTTGTGCATAACCTTCTCCATGATTCATTTAAAACACAAGTGAACCCATTAGAGTTATGTCATTCTTTTTATTTATTTATTTTTTTACAAAACACTCTCACACATCCATATATAGTACAGTTATGAAGACAGTGAAACTCATTCTATCATAGATAGGATATTGGCTAATACGGATACATCGCTTTTACTGATTATGAATATATTCAGTTTTTGCAAATCCTGCAAGACATCAGTATACTGTTTTTCTTGCACATACAAACTCACTGTATCTACAAGCATTGTATACATAGTAAGTAGGTGATAAACTTTCAGCATCTTAAAATTGCGTGTAATGTTGGCTATGACGTCACAAAATGTTTCCACTATACTCTCACGTGTCATTAACATTGATAATAACATCCTCCCAAGGAGGGGTATTATGTTGTCTTCTTACAATCACCATCAGTTTTTCTAACCTACTCACAACTGTACGATCTACATCAGCACTCTTACATTGGTATTTTTCAACGTCGTTCACATTATTAGCAATGGCATGATCTAAAATACCAGATAAATGCGATACGTGATATCGCTCACTGATATGGTTATACATTACACCTAAACAATTCCCCATATTTTCACACTGTTAGTTTTTTCTTGCATATAAATCGCGCCAATAGTCCCCAATCTCTCTAATTTCGGCTATTTTGACAACGCCGTCCCCTATCATAGAGTCATACATAGCACTGATTTTAGTCGTAACATCTTCAGCCGTTTTCAACTCGTACAAAACTGTTTCGGATACTCCCCTGATTCTACCCTCATCAGCTGTGAGATGTTTCAAGGACAGAAAACGTTGCACTACACCAATGAATTTATCAGTAAGGAGTCTTTTCACAAGCTGTTCAAAGTGGACAGTGTAGAAGTGTTCTGGTAGCCCCTCTAAACAGGCATGCTGATTCTGGCTTGGATGATTGATCTGACAGCCAAAACAAAGCTCTTCCAAATACTTGTAAAGAACAATGTTAAGAAGATGTAGAGACGCTGTTTTAACGCTATCTATAAACAAAGATGACACCACCCCATCCGTCTGATCAGGCGCCTCTGTGTCCGAACAATCAGCAACACCTCCCTGTTGTAATGTAGCATATGTTGAGGGGGTTGTTTGATATGCACATGTCTGAGGGGGAAGTGCCCCAAACAATAGAGATGGTGGCAGGGGAGGTGTAGGTGGGGATGGTAGGAAGTGTTCCGGCGATAGAGGTGGCGATGATGACGATGATGAAAGGGATTGAGGAGATCCGGATGCCTTTAGGGGTGCAAATAGCCCAGGGGTGTTAGGAGGCGTACCTGTGGGGGTCGAATGAAACCACTCCAGATCCTCTGGGAAGAAAAAAATAACACATTACAATCACAGTAGCAAAAAAATAAAAATAAAATCATTTTAACTATTTTGGGCAAATAATTAGCACATTAAAAATAGACCCACCATTTTGCTAGTCTTTGTGTCTGATGATTTTAGGTCTATAGAGGTTCCGTGGCAGGGGTAGAGACTGTTGGTCAGTGTTCCCAAATATCAATCTTTTTCTTATGTTCTCATAAGAACTCCTTATTTTGTCTCTTCTGATGACATAGTCGATGGTATCAAACTGTTTCTTCAAAATCTCCCAGTCACACCATTGTATAAAGAACACATTTTTAAACCATTTGTTGTATTCCTCGTTAGATACAGGATACGGTTTTAACTTCCATTCTTCATGACCACGGGCAGCAACTAACTTCTCCCTTTCACTGCACAAGCTAAGGAAAATAAAATTGAATAACTGTATCCGTTGACACCGACATATTCCAGATCAGATGTACATGACTCAGTCATGCTTGTAGGAAAGATCTCCGAACGGAATCGCTTCTTTCTGGGAGCCTGACTCAAACTGCCTGTTGTTCCAGTATTAGGCTCTTCGCATCCCCATAACTCTTCTCGGCGGGCTAGGCTCAAACCAAATGTAGTGGGTCCTATTCTAGATGTCTCACCTTCTTCAACAAAAGATGATCCAGATTGTTGTCCAAATGCGTGGAAAGACATGGCTGAAAAACAATTCCTCTTTGCTTGCACCTAGAAGAATTAAAAAGTGAAACTCCAGATGGCCTTTTGTTGTGGGAAAAAACGTGGAAACAAGCTAGCTACCAGAACAGCTAAAAATGGTGGATAAAAAAGTGAGCAGTCAGCCTTGAAACAAGGGGTTTTTAAACACCACAAACCACACCCTGTAGGGCGTTTTTACAACCCACCAATAGCAAACCCTTCTTAACAGCTAACCATTGGTCTATCAGACGTTTTAACACCTTTTTACAAAATGTAAATAATGCCTCACCCCCACATAAACCATGACGCCAGCTATACCTACGTCATCACATCCGCTAGATGCGTGCGCAGTTTCGACGATTAGATGCACTACCATATTCGGCCACTAGATGGCGCCCGCGGTGTGGCGACGTTCGACCGCGACGTCATTACGTTCGCGGTATGCGCGCGCAACTTCGACGATTAGATGCAATACCATATTCGGCCACTAGATGGCGCCCGCGGTGTGACGACGTTCGACCGCGACGTCATTACGTTTGCGGTATGCGCGCGCAACTTCGACGATTAGATGCAATACCATATTCGGCCGCTAGATGGCGATCGCGAGTACCAACAACGATTAGATGCAATACCACATTCGGCCACTAGATGGCGATCGCGAGTACCAACGGGCACCCGCGACGTTACATGCACGCTCATATGACCAGATTACAGGGTGGGTTTGCGCGTGCGTGTGATGACGTCACACATGCACGCGCGAACCCGCCACCTTAATACTACTCATGACCATAGGTACCAAATGGTTCTTTGTCTGACTTAGTGATATTGTGTGGTTGTCTGTGAGGATCAATAAATATTGTATAAATGCTTTGCATTGGTGGGCATCTACAAGCTCTAAAGCCCTCAGGAAGAGTTCAGCTCAGCTTTACAGTAAAGACTTGATGCTATATGCATTGCCTCGTCAGTACATACTGTACATACGCCAGCATAATCTGGACCCCTTGTGTTTCCTTATCTGGCTCTGTAAGCCCCATCATACAAGCATACACACTCACAGTTAGCCTCCCACTTACTGCATTCTTCACATGTAACTCGTTTCAGCTTCATGTATTGACTTATTTGGTGGAACATTAATCCTTTTGGCACACCTACACTGCTCTCCTTGGGTGATTATTAAAGTGTCACATCACATTTGGCTTCAGCGTCCAGGACTGACGAGGCTTTGGAGGATTATGAACGGGAGCTGAAATACAACACAAGCAAACATTGCATGGTAGCAGAGTTCAGATAGAGGGGTGAATACAAACACAAACACGCTATTCATTAAGAAATCATATAAGAAGGCTGCTCTTTTATTTGGCAAGATATAAATAAGGAGATTGATTGAAAAAACATTAAAATTGCCATCCCAATGGATCCTGTGTTGTTTTTACTTGGAGAATCCCCCAAACATGTAACAGGCAAAGACCAAAGATATTTACTTCTACTGATGGGAAAGTGCTTTCACCAACACAATGGACTCAGAGACTGAAACAAGTGTACACAATGGAATATATGACAGCCAAACTGCAAAATGAAGATGGACATTTTACTACAAAGATGGACTCATGTTATGTTGTATTTAGACTTGCAGTGCCAGACCTATCTGCACAGCGCTGTGGAGTAAGGTCTGGCTACTCTGTTGTTTGCATTTCTTTAAACCAATCACAATCGTCTTGGCCAGCGCTAAGCTCTGGACGCAGAGACGGTGGCTCTGCAAAATAGTCTCGGGAAGGAACTTGTTTTGGTGTAACATCTGCACCCCGCAAAAGAAAACGCCAAATACAATTTTAAATGAAAGAGGAAATGCCGTAAACATATTCTTTGAAAATCTTTACAATTATTCACCGAAAGAACCAAGCAGGCCTGCCTTGTTGCATGATCCACATTTTCTTTAAAACTTGCCTTTTTTAGCATGTAGTTTGCTATTTTCAAGGTGGTTGTTGTTGTTTCCTAAAGGGATTTTGAGAACGGGAACACACAGAGAGCGGAAGGCGAGGGACAAAACCTGACATCAGGCTTTATCCTGGAAATGTATTTCTGTTGATCCAGACTATGCTGTACTGTATATGGAAGTGGAGAGGTGTACGAAAGGAAATAACCCTCTGTCAACAACTGTTTAACATTGCTTTATGTTGTGAAAACTGACATTGAAATATAAAGCTTAAAAAAATTAGAATAATAAAGCTGCTCTTTATAACTTCAAATCTTGCCTACTAAGCATTGTATGTTCAGATGTTTTCTTCAGAATCAGAAGTTTTCTGGCAGACGGTTTGTAACCCACATGGTCCCAGTGAAAGGAGACACTCAAGTGATTGTCTGTTGGTCTTTGTGTGCTGCCAGAAGGAGGTGAGCTACACAATCAATAATTTATAATGTGTAGACCATCTTCAATGTTTTTGAGGCCAAGGACCCCTTAGCTGAAAGAGAGCCGGAGCAGGGACTATATATTGTATAAAATAAAGTTGCATATTAAACTGGGCCTGCTTACAGGCCCAGTTTAATATTTACACATACCTTTTTATGGTGCATACAATACTAAGTTATTAAAATAATAAGTATTGACATATTCATATATTTATGCATTTTAATGTTAAACATACATGTAGCATCTGTGGATGGCTACCTTAGTGGCTACCTTACCTACAGGCCAGTAGCCTTTTATAATTTAAATTAAAAGAAGATCACTAGGCTGACTTATCTTTGCAAATTATACATTGGACTCATGTTTATGTATATTTTCAGAAATATTTTAACTTAAACATTATTAAACAATAACTTGGTGCCCCCCCCCGCAAAAACTCTGATGACCTCCTAAGGGTCCTAGACCCCCTGTTGAAGATCTCTAGTGTAGACACCGAGGACAAAAGCTGTCAGTGTTGCGCCGCTGAATGGCAGCTTTTACTATGGGGCGGCAGTGCTCATGTGGTCGTCGGTTCTGTTGTCGTCTACCAATCGGAAGGTCGGAGATTCGATCCCCGGTCCCCTGCACTCCCATGTCCAAGTGTCCTTGGGCAAGACACTGAACCCCAAATTGCTTACGACGCTGCTCCATCGGTGTGTGAATGTTTACCTGATAAGCTGGTGGCACCTTGTATTGCAGCCTGATGTATGAATGTGTGTGAATGGTGAATGGTGCCTGTACTATGTAAAAGTGCTTTGAGTAGATAGAAAAATTAGATAGTTACATGGACTTTATTAATCCTAAATTGGGAAATTACTCTGTTACAAGCAACAAGTTACAAGGTGATACACACATACTCACTCACACACATACAGAAAATACAAGAAATATACTAGAAATAATAAATAAGATTTAAAAAAAAATGATAAAATAAAATAAGATAGCAAAGATAAAAATGCAAGAACAACTACTCAAAATAATATACTTAGAGGGATGAAAAGAATGTTGTGGTGGTTGGAGTCCGGCTGGCTGTGAGTTTCTGTTTTTCTTTTTCCTTATGTTTTGCTGTCAGTTTGTGTTGGCTGTTTCTCTCTGTGTTCCCCCCTCCCTTCCTGCCTGTGCCAGCCAGCTGATTCTGCACACCTGCTCGCCTCCTCACTACCACTCTTCCCGCCATACACACCTGCCGGTCATCAACTCCAATCAAGCCCAGTATATAAACCCCGGATTGACTCACCGTCTTTGCTTGATTGTTGCTCCTGCCTACTTCGTGACACACGTCTCAAGCTTCTGCAAATTCTCCTGTGTGTTTTCCTGCTTGTGCCTTTGTAATCTGTTTTCTGTCTTTTTGTTGCAGTCATTACCTTCCTCGTCACTCTGCTTCCGGTCAGCTGGCCCCTCCATCCAGTCCCTCCCTCACGGTTTCCTGCACCAGCCTGCCTCAGCTCTCGCCTCTCCGCGCTCCAGTACTTCCCCGTCGAGTTCTCAGACCCGGTCTCCCCGTGCCTCTGTTCCCGGTTCCAGCCCCGTGCCTCTGCTCGCTTCCCTGGCATCCACTTCCCCATTAGCTTTCCCATTTTTCCTAATAAAGTGACTTGTGGTGAGCTCTGTGTTTGGGTCTGTCCTGTCCTAACCGTAACAAATGTACATGTATATACAGTGCAGAATAAAATGTACAACCTACATACAGAGTATATATAACAAAATGAAATATGCATAATATTAAATATGAAGTAACCTTGAGTAGTTGTTAAGACTAGATAAGAACTATATAAATACAGTCCATTTACATTTGCATTAAGTACAGAGCCTTTGTAGACACAGCTCTGCATGATAAACAATTGGACTAAGGTCCTAACTGACTTGAACAGTCAAGAATGTGTTTGGCCATAAAAAGAAGCCGGATGATTGTTTGTCCCTATGTTCACTGTCCTGCTGCATTGTCCTAACATTGCTGTGACTATGTATAAAATGACTATGAATAAAAGGGGCTACAGGTCCAACACGGCTCACTAATATGGATGTGAACAACTGTAAATTAAAGCTAATTGTCAGAGATTTCCATTAACACTAGAAGTGCCGGAATTCCATAATTACTAGAACTGCCATGAGCGGTCATTTTGACCGCCACATTCCAAACTCTATAATCTCTCATAATAAATACCCAATTGCGATATTGTATTATGTATTGTGTTAGGATATCTTTAGAAAAACATAATAACACCGAAATGTACATTTTAACAAGTTTAATTATACATTTGAGTAGTAATACGTTTTTCAATAATTCATATCATGGCATAGTAAACAGTCATTATTCCATACATTCATATCCCGAAAAATATGGTCTGGAAATTCATTCAATTTAACTCATAACAGCCAAATAACAATTAAAAGTATCTTATTTGAACATTTAGCTATAACCTAACCTAACCTGGCTCTGCTGTGGTGCGCAGCGCAGCTCGGACTGTGCCCCGCTGCCCTTTTTTCCTCCATAAACGCCGCTCTCAGCCCCTCTGCCAGTTGCTGCATGAACTTCCTCCGGACAATTTTACTGCTGGTGCACTTCTTGGAGAGGATGAGTGCAATGATTCCAGCCAGTTGAGGATGTATAAAGTTATATGAACATGTAAACAGCCACCGGCCATCTACGTGTACTGCTCCTTTCACAGAGCAGACGCCCGATGCTTGCCTTCTGATTCAGAACTGAGTCCATCCACGCCGTATTTATTGTAGTAGCCTACGTTACCGACTCTGGCTTTGCCTTCGGCCCATCGGTGATGCCCACACTTTTTACTCGAGACCGCTAGTTACGTTTCTCTGATGGAATCTATGGTAGTTACTAAGCAACCAAGATGCCTCTTCAACCGCGCGAAATATTAAAAACAATACCGTGAAAATCCGAGCGGTCAATATGACCGTGTATGGCCGAAATAGGTAAAATTGATTGTATTTTCGTTGCCTTTTGTGTAATGTATGTAAAAACAATTTTAAATTAAAATACAGACTATTTTAGGAAAAGTCAGGCAGCAGCAGGATTGTATTTTTTATTCAGCAAAGACACATATAAATTTCAAAACGGTCAAAATGACCGTCATGGCCGTTCTAGTGTTAAGGTCTCCAAAATGTTTTTTTTTAATCGTTCATATCCCCACATGCCAAATGCTCAGACCATGCCTATATGGCCTTCAAGCTTAGAAGAGGAACATAGGCATTTCTGCAAAAGTCTGTGAAATCTGTCACTTAGTTTTTTCTTTGTCTTTTACATATGTAAACACACACAGAGACTCTATTGAAATGCATGTTGTCTGAAATCTGTTCACAAACACACACACACACACGCATATGCCTGGAAACCAGACATGGCTTTGTAATATCCGAGCAGTGTTTGTGTGAAAGCTGTTAACGATTTGTCCTTCTCACACAATGCCTCTGGCAGAAATACCCGCCAAAGGTTCAGGTCCATCTGGCAGTCCTTCCAGAAAAATGTGATTGTTGCGGGCAAAAATCCTTGATTATGCGGCACGTTTTCTTAAAAAATACGATGGAATATGCGGGATATTTATGCAATTTTATGCAATGAAATTGCGGGAACTTGCAAAAATTGCGGAAACTTGCAAAAACTGCGGTTTGATGAAAAAGAGAAAAAAAAGTGATTCCCCCCAACACCCTGTTTTTTTTGTTTTTTACTTTATTTCAAAAATATATACAAATAATATAATATGAAAGTAAAAATAAAAGTAATAGTCATCAATCATGCAAGCCCCGCATATTTTGCACAGAAATCGGCAATTTATGCGGCGAAAGAGTTGGTCAGCTTCATGCGCCACTGACCAACTCTTATTGGAATGAACGGGACTCCGCCTTGAACACTGTATTCTTATAATACATCCATCGTAGCTACGCCTGTGAGTTAGCCACACAACAAAAAAAGAACGTCTTGGCTGACAGTATTTTAAACAGCTGAGGTGCAGTGCTGTCAACAGTATCATTAGGGGTCGTCAGTCAGATAATGAATGTGTCCTGTGTGACTTTAGTTGTATTCTGTCATAAACAATACACACAATTGTCCTAAACCAGCAGTTTTTTGATATTACCATAACTGGCCAACCTGGTAGCTGTTCATTTAAAAAATATGATGCAACTTATTAATATGACAAAAGTAATATTAAAAAATAAAGCTGCAAGCAGCGTTGGACGGGCCCTCGTGCCTCTGCGCTCCTTGCGACCGTGCATTTGCACTCAGAAAATGCAAATTGTCACCAATGACAAGGGAACTCCCTGCTGAGGTCAATGATACCTCACACAAGACTCTACGTCATACAGTTCATTAGCTGTGAAAGGGGGCGTGGCCAAAGCATATGGGTCTGGGCAAACCTTTACCAATAAAAAAGGAAGTCTCTGCTTAGTTTATTGATACCTCACATAAGACTCTACCTTAAACGGGTCACTAGCCACAGCCATGCCCTATGGCAAAAAGTTTTTCTTTTAATAACTTTTCATCTTTAAGGCCTTAAGATGGTACGGACCAAATTTGAAGTTGATCGAATGAAATCTCTAGGAGATCAGGTCAAGCGGCAGAGACTCAGACTGACAGGTAATTCTTGGTACAAACACATCTCCTTTAAAACAGCCACAACTACAGGCCCCAAATTTAATTCATAGAAAATAATCCCATTTTAAATTGCAATTATTTATATTTCTCAAATCATTTAGCCCTAATCAGATGTTTGACCACGCTTGGTGTTGTCTAAAATGACAAAGCCAGACATTTTATTTGGACCCCAGCATTTATTCTATTATAATAAAACACAATCGAACTCAGCTTCTGTGTGGTCTAATTGAACAGTAATAACTGTCGACAAATATGAAAGATATTCCCTACGTGTGTGTGTGTGCGTGCGTGCGTGTGTGTGTGTTCATTGGATTTTAGACCTGGTGCAGCAGCACTCTGCAGTACAAAAACCAAACATGGCAACAACAGGAGGCCGTTTGGTAATTG
This sequence comes from Perca flavescens, assembly GCF_004354835.1. Taxonomy (NCBI): domain Eukaryota; kingdom Metazoa; phylum Chordata; class Actinopteri; order Perciformes; family Percidae; genus Perca; species Perca flavescens. Next base: position 11,020,803 of record NC_041334.1, read on the forward strand.
CGTGTTTATGTTTCATACAAAAGCACAGCATGATGCAAATGTTGGAATGTCTGTGCCAGTGTAAATGGAAGAGGCTGTGTTAATGGGTAGTGTATGTGTTGGTGAAGGTGTGTGTGTGTGTGTGTGTGTGTGTGTGTGTGTGTGAAGTCATATAACAGAACAACATGAAGCCAGCGTGTGTTCCCTCCCATGTGTCAAAAGGTTTCAAACAGCAATAATGGACGCTGTTTGCCTTGTATTATCACCAGTACCCTTAAGGCCCTACACACACACACACACACACACACACACACACACACACACACAGACTTGGGGAATATAGTAATATGTTGCCACCCTGCAGGTAAATTGGTTACCTACATGGTGTTTTCCTCTTAGAACAAAGAGGTAGAGAGAGAGAAGCCCTGGAGGGGACTGTTAGGGAGTACGAGAGAGAGAAGTCGGGGGGTGGGGGGAAATAACAAAGGAAATGAGAAATTAAATACAAGAAAAAAAGGAAGGACAGAAAGGCAAAGGGAGAAAATTGTGTTATATATACACATATAAACCTCAAATGTAAATGTATTCAAATAATTGGCCAAACATACAAAGTCCCCAATGAACACCAGGTAAAAGCAGTTAGGGGGGTTGGAGTAGCTGTACTGTAATGGGTCATATGTGTAATTCTGCATTATTACCACAGGACAATTGTCACGCCATGTCTTCTGGTCAGATTTTCTCTATGTTAACAGAAAACCTTCTTATTCCCAAGGTAATTCCATTTGTGTATACTTTGCCATCCTTTAGATCAGTCTACTGTGAGTGAAGCTCAGTACTTCCTGCATTTATGTATGTGTCACACTGAAAGTCTTCCAGGAATGTGTACTGTAACATATCTGCAAGTGGTTGGTGACAGTGAAAGTAGCTCCATCGGGCAAAAAATGGCAAAGTAGCACCAATCAGCATTGGCGAGTGAGTACCGTATTTCTGATAAAAAGAGAAACTCAGTGTAACTCAGTGAGTTGTGAATAGGACATTTCTTAAATTTATTGAGAAAGCAGGTAGTCGCAAAAAAACCCTAAAATCAATTAATACAGGTGCGGATCAGAAAACAAGGCTGTGTAATAAAATCAGCAGGGGCGGGGAGTTGCAGATGTAGCTGATGGTTCCTAAAAGCAGACAACGGGAGCATTGCGCTCATATACGGGGGTACCTCCTCAGTACAGGGAGATATGACCGTCCAATCACAGACAAGATTTACTGGTTGGTCCAGGCTAAATAGAATATGAAAAGATGTTTATATGTCATTTAGACATGAATACATATTAATAAATGACATGTTGATGTTTGAAAATCTCTAGGTTTTTATATAAATGGAGATATAAATGTAATAAAAAAAGAAAATTGATTTTCTAATATTGCACCTGTCAATACAGAACGAAATATTCTGTAGCCTATTTTGCTGTCAATACTGCCGACGTTGTCTTTGCTGTAATCAGATCAGTATATATTTATGTTTATGGGAAACATACATGATGTACAGACAAGGCTAGCAGCAGCAGCACCACATCAGAAACGTTTCTGGTGTGTAAAGCCATAGAACAATCCACGCAACCGCCATGCAGCTGACATGCAACAGAAACGCCACGCTCACGCCACGCAGGCAGTGTGTAACCGGGAGGGCCGGTTCTAGCCCTTTGGTTGCCCTAGGCGAGATTGAGTTTTGCACCCCCCCCAGTCTCACATTGCCAGCCAGATGTCCACAGTGCTGTGTCAGCGATAGAGTAGCAATGTATGTTAATTTTAGTTTCTAGCTTCCATGTAAGTTAGATGGCACCAACATTTGGTCTAATTATAACTGGTCTGGCAACCCAAAGTCCAGTGTTTTGTTTCCAGATCTTTGTGCATGGTGACTTATGATGGGGGGGTCTGGGGGTCCACCCCTGAAAATTTTGAGGATTAAATACTTCATTTCCTGCATTCTGGTGAATATGTATGCACTTTCTTTTTTTTCTTTTTCTTTTTTCTTACCTTTTTCTGAATCAGTTGCTGGAAATATCTTTATCTAAAGGGAAATATAGATTACAATCCAAATACAAAAACATAATGGAATATATTGCTGTAAGGCTCTCAGGCATTCTGTATTACTTTCATCTATTTATTCTCCTTTGGATCAATGTTTATAATTATATCTATAGTCAGCACACATGTAGCCATCATTTACTCTTTCCACTGTGTTTGAGCAAGATTTCTGCTCATGTTCAAAACTTTGTGCACATTCAAAATACAGCATATCTCATCTGTGTTCTCTGAGGTTTGGAGGAGTCGTGATATTGTGAGAAAAATTAAGTGATAATACAATAGGCTATTACAAGAATAAAGTCACTATATTTCAGAAAATAATCCACTTGCACTATAGTCTGCTATGCATTACGTGATTGATCTGTTGATACGGTAGATGTCAGCCCTCCTGAGAGACACAGAGCCCCGTTTGGGACGCTGGTCTCTGAATGAGACAGTTTAGGGAAGTGGCTGTACGCTGCTCTACATCGGAGTTGGAAACACAAAACTACGCAGAAATAGGGACAAATCTGCCGCAGCATGCCCACAGCAGAGAGCGTCCATTGTAAACCTGAAGCTGCCCAGACCAGGGAAGGCGCGCTGCAGCAGCTCTGTGGTCTGTGCCGCTGCTCGTCTCTATTTCTACAGCGAGAGTGGACACTGAGCGACGCACAGTTCTGCTTCAGAGCTCCGTGTGTTTGAGTCTGACCCATAGACTGGAAACGTCGCGTAATGAAAGGTTGACAAGTAAACATGTGGCTGAGGGGGCACCCTAGGATGATCATGTTTAATAAACACGTTTTATTTCGCTTGTCATTCTAATTCTGTTATTAATGGGAAGTAGACCTAAGGGCGACACGGCGCCCCCAACACATTTGACACCCGAGGCAATCGCCTAGGTCGCCTATAGAAATCGCCGGCCCTGGTAACCGGCCTTACGGTAGGATCAGTAACACAGGCTGAAGCAGTCGCCATTTACCAGCAAAGAGAAAGTAGGAATAGAGAAGAGTGCACTTAGCGAACAGTAGTAGTAGAAAGATGACGAATAATGACAGAAAACAGTATTTTTGGAGAGTTTATCGACAGTTTTGAATCTTTTTTTGTGAGAGCTGATGATAATAAAGTCATCGAGAGTAATAAAAGCACCCGACAGGCTCACTGGGTTAGGGTTAGTCCCAAGTAGGCCTGTGTCTTTAGCTCGAGAGGAACAACCACTTTAGAGAATACCACAAAGGCCAAAAAATGCCTGGGCATTGTTGGACAAATCAGGCCAGAAAATGAACTGAAAGCCTAAGGCTCACAAATTTTCTCTCAAACTGTTTCTGGACATTAATTATTTAAGGACATGCATCTTACGTACAGCTTCCACTTCCTGTTTTATTTTGTAACTCACTGTCTGTCTCTGTTTCAGGTCACTTATCTTCCCGTCTTCGTATGCCTTCCCGCCTGTGTGATTACCCACCCCTACCTAATGGGTATCACCTGGGTCTAATTGCCTATCCTGCCCTAGTGTATATACAAAATATTCGCCTTGTGTAATGTGTCATTCACAGTTTGTTGTAGTACCTCTTGTGTCTCACATTCCAGCGTTATTTCCTATTGTTTACTCCCAGTGTTTTCTACACCTTAGCCTGTTTTTCGACCACGTCTTTTGCCTTGTGTCTTCTGGAGACCTTCGCCTGTGTTTGTACTTTGTAGTACTTTGCAGTACCACTGCAGCAGAATTGTGGTTTTGAGTCCTCTGAGCTCTGTGTCAACATTGCCATCTCATGTCTTGGTATTACTCCACATACTCCGGATGCATTGTGCGTGTCTGCTCTGGGGGAAAAAAAAAATCAGGTCATGTCATACTATTGACTTATCTGGGTTTTTTATACACATTAACAATTAAAAGTTAGCGTCAGCTTTTGCACACTTTAGCATTGCTACAGGACAATATGTCCTAACGTCTGGTGCTCAGGTCCCAAGGAAACGGCATGTCAAGTGTGAAGTTGTTTGTATGTGCAGTTCTCGTAAAAAAGGCAGTTCGTGTAATGGTCACGTTATTTTTAATCTATTGATACGTGGTCACGGAGACGTTTTTGTCATTTGTTTCATGGTGGCCAGCACAAAATAGTCTATACAGAGATTAACGGGGAAAGCAAACGTAACACCGCGGGGGAGGACGCCTCACTCGCCGGGAGACGGCCGTGGGGGACGCGTGACAATAACAAGATGGTGGAGGTTGAGTTTAGGAAAAAAACAACGGGGAAAGGAAGCCTTGCACACCGGGAAGCAGGCGCGGGGAAAGGACGCCTCACACGCTGGGAGACGGCCGCAAAACAATGGGGAAAGAACGCCTCACCATGATACTGGGTTGAGCAGCAATACCACCAATCCAAACTGTTTTGAACGGGCACTGCACAAATATTATATATATATATATATATATATATATATATAATATCTTATTCCACAGTTACAGTCAAGTTCTAGGCTGTATCAAGTCCATCTCATTACTATTCATACGGTTATCTTTATTGTCATCATCAAGCAGTATTCCAAGCAGAGTTTAATATGTAAGATTTCAAAGCAAAACTCATTTCAGAGTCTGATGGCACACAGATCCTAACAGGACAAATGTGTGTTGTGGTCAGATTGTCAGATACACACCTGCCAGTCACAGCAGTAAACCTGCTTGGGAGAAGTTCAAAAACGTAGACGCTCATTATAGTTTGAAACCTGCAGCATAGATTTCAAGAGATATGTCCTGAAGTTAGTGTTTTTCAGTCCAGTTCTGAATCAGTGCTCTTTGGTTATCAGGGCCAAGATGTTGATTTCAAAAGATGTACACTCAGACACTTAGACTTGGAGATAAAGCTGCCATTCACTGAGGCAGACTTCCTTTATCGGGAGAGCATTTGGCATGCTTGGACACAAATCCTCATGATCACGTTTTTAAAATGTTGGTATGCAGGCTTTGTTATTAATTTGATGTGACTGTCAAAATTCAGTATTACACCAAGATTTCTGACTTGGTTTTAGTTTTTAGAGAGACAGAGGTGAGCTGACTCTCTGTAGCTGACATTTCTTTTGTGTTTTGTCATTCTGTGTTCAGCAAGATGAGGAACATACAATCATTGAATCAATTAACTTTATATAGATAATCTATGGGACTGTAGCCGTTGGTGACAGAACATTGTGAATTTTGGTCTGAATAGGTCCGAGGATTGAGCCTTGGGGAACTCCACATATGATGTTTATCTGCTTGGATGCATAGCTTCCTTTTAAGACAAAATTGTTCCTATAAGGAATATTTGTAGTACTGTACTTAAATGTACTTTGGTTTAGGTGGATGGTTAGGTGCACCATCCTCTGACTTTTACAGCAGAAACCATGGTTTGCAAAAGTCAACTATGTTTTCCTTTAACCATTATCATTATATTCCTCCAACATTAAACATGTCGTTTTAGTTGCCTGAACTCAATCTTGGACCCCATCAGCTATCCGTCTGGCAACGATTTAGCCTCTGGGGGCAACAGCCAATATTTTGATTAGCATTATTGATTAGCAACTTAAGAAAACAAGAATTGGAGTTGGAGTTAAGAGACGACATCTGTATAAAAACATATCTGAATGCAGTTAAATACATTTAAAAAGCTAATAAAAAGCTAAATCGTGATCAGAGAATATCTGATGGGTTCGAAGATTGTATATTTCAGACAACGTGTGCCGCCCTTTTGCTCTCCACACGGACTGCTTACCGGCATCCAACCAAAGACTGCTTAAACATGACTGGGCAATACTACTCTGACTACAAACGGAAACCAGAATGCTTCCGATAGCAAAATCTTGTCCTGTTGCCTCCAGATTCTGCAGTCACATGTCTGTGTCTGTTAGCCTAAACATAACCACATCTAAACAAATCACACACACTATGGCAAATACAAATGCATGTGCAGAGAAAATACTTCTGCAAACAAATCTTCACACTGACACACACATACACACCAACACAAAAAGAAAAAGATTCCACCCACTATATCAGAGAAATTATACGTTGGAGGCGGAGGCGTGTTCACTGGTGTGTGTTTATGTTTGTCTTTCCTCATCTTTTCACCTATCCATCTACCCATCTACCTTTCATCCACCCTTTCCTGTAATGATCTGTGAAGAAGAGGAGTGGCAGTAGGACGGGAAGAGGAAGGAAGGAAGTAGGAGTGCCTCACAGGTGAATAAGCAAGTGGTTCCTTAGATTTGTTTAAAATGACACTGTGGTATTAAAATATTCAAAGTAACTTAATATTTCATGTAAAAGTCAGTAATGCCTTTGTCTAGTTATGCTACCACTTCAGTAGAGAAAAAATATTAAGTTTCATTATTATTTTAATTTTATTTAGATTTTTAACATGCTGTCTTTATGACCCTCTGCAGGTTATTTCTGTCCGCCATATTACAGTTAGCAAACCAAGCCATAATGCAGTACGCCAGGACGCTCTCGATGGTGCTGCGGTAAAAAGGCCACATCCTCTCCACTGATGAGGCAGATGACCGCGTAATTGGCATCAACAGCATCAACAAAAATATAGATTTTTGACATTTCTTTCTTACAGTTTATTAAAATACTATATGGTATAGTGGCAAAATACAGTGCCTCAATCCAAAATTGATCAGTTCAGCCACAACAGACTTTTTATCTGTGGTATCTGATTGTTGAAAATACAAACAGAACAATGAAACACAGACACACACTTGGGTCATTAAGAGACAGGCATAGGTCATTACCTGCGGTGCTAGAGAGTGATATGGACAGACAAGCTCGGTGTAGAGGTTGATGGATGATGTGAATGCAGCACATCAAGTGGTTATAAATGCAAATGTTTGCTTTGTCTTGACGTGATCTCTGTCCTGGCAATCTATCATTAAAATGTCTGAGGTGGGTGTCTCCTGGAAATAGCTCAACCTTATACTGTAAGAGTTATGGAAATGTGAAGAGTTATAAGCCAACTAAAACTAATTACGATGTAATATGTCAGAACATCTCACATAACACGTGGGTGGTGCTAACATGAGCTCTGTTTTAGCATGAAGGGGTTATAAGTAGGCTACTGTCAAGAACATGTCTCCCTCATTAATCTGCAAATGTATGCTGCAATGTGCTGAAAAATCTAAACAGCTATTATTTACAAGTATGTATTTTGTGAAATTTAACAAACTATAAAAATATGAACGAAGGGTAAAAACATGTTATGCCTAAATCTCTAATATCAATAATGCAAAAGAGAGAAGTGGTCATGCGACATTCTGGTAAAAGTGCTTTTTATGGTTTGGTTTCATACAAAGCAAAGCATTTAAAGCAGTAAAAAACTATTTAAATATCTTATTGATATTACATTATACATGATTATTATGATAATGAGTAATACATTATACATTTAGTACCCAAATGTATGTTGAAGCATCACTTTCTCTAAATGAAAGCCTGATCTCATAGAAATACATGAAATGACCACAAACTCTTAACACCACATTACGTGCTGGAACTACGGTAACAAAGCCAATGGGAAGTCAAACAAGATCCTTTGTTGCGTGGTGAACACACAAATTTCCTGGTTTAACACAGCCCTGTTTCAGAGTCCACGTAGGGTGTGTGGATTGGGTGGATGGATGGCAGCAGTATACCACTGTTTGTGCCCCGTGTGTCACAAGCAGTCAACATTGACTTATTTGCAAAACATACTTAACTTATGGACGTAACGTAAAGGTAACTTCCAAATCCAGCTCTGTGTCATCTTTGTGTGGGCAGTGTGATTACATCATTGACTGTAAAGAAATAAAAATAACTAGAACTGCAAGCAGTTATGACGGGGTCCAAGCCTTTCATGTAAAGCCTTTCACGTAAAGGTAACTTCCAAATCCAGCTCTGTGTCATCTTTGTGTGGGCAGTGTGATTATATCATTGACTGTAAAGAAATAAAAATAACTAGAACTGCAAGCAGTTATGACGGGGTCCAAGCCTTTCAAGTTTCATGTTGATTGCATTTACTGTGGCAGAGATATTGCAATTGAAAATTTCCCATTTAAATGCATTGAGTTATTGGCCAAAACAAATAAACGTTGCTTATAGCGCCCACTAAATGCCGATCTTCACCAAATTTGGTACAGAGCATCGTAGTGGGATGTTGATTACATTAAATGTTTGCTGATAACATTTAATTTGGCTGAGATATGATATATACAGTATGTGGTAGCTAGCTAGGAAAATTTGTTTGGTTGTCAAATGCGTATACTTTAACATAGCAAAATTCTTTGAGTAACTTTTGGTCAGGTCCATCAGCCGATTCTACGTGCCAGGTTTTGTGCTGATCCATGTCATGGCCTAGGACGAGTTAGAAAAAGTTGGTTTTGCGCATTGCGCGATATTGCGAAAAAACTTTTGAGCGGAAATGGGCGTGGCCTATATCATGTGATTCAGCTTGATTCAAGGAAGACGTGGATGTAAGGATTTCTAATGTGCAATGCGTATTGTGGGAGTTAAAGGCAAAACAACATTATAGCGTCACCTAGTGACATGTGTAATTTTTGGTAGGTGGTCCATGACCCATTGTCAATCTACCCTGTAAATTTAAAGTTGTTCACATTAGTGTAAGTTGTAAATTTAGACTTGGGTCCCATAGGCCACGCCCACTTTGACCCCTCAGTACCCCACTCTAGAGTTGGCCTCAGGAGTGGCCCTAGATGGTACCCATCAAATTTAGTAAATATCGGATGAGCGGTTCATGAGATATAAACTTTTTTTTTTTGTACTTGTAGCGCCCCCTTTTGACCAATTTTCGTAAAATGCGTGAGCGACCTCCAGAGGGTCACAGCAAACAAGATTCTAAAGTTTGGCGTTGATAGCATTTATTTTGGCTGAGATATGGCAATGGTGGTGTTTTCCTAGTTAGCTACACAAATTTGTTTGTGCGTAATATGCGCAACTTTTATGCTATTAAATTATTTCTTTTCATTAACTTTTTGTCAGGCCCATCTGGAAATGCTACCTGCAAAATTTCGTGCCAATCAGTCGCACGGTCTAAGAGGAGATTGAAAAAGTAGGTTTTCTATAAATCATGATTAAAAGTATGTTTTTTTAATAATCCGGTGTACGGTGTGGGAGTTATAGGGCCAAACGCGTTTTTTTCTGCTATAGCGGCACCTAGTGGTGGAAGTGGGTCAAGGACCTGAGGTCCTTGCAGAGTTTCAGACCAGTCGTGAAAATGGCAACCCCCCACCATGTACGGTTTAGGCTGTAGTCTGAGTTTTAGGCGGAGAAGAATAATAATCCTTACAATCCTTGCTGTGCAAACGGCGTAGCTCTTGCTACCGCCGTTTCTTCCAGACCCCTAAAAAGACAGACAAAGCATCTCCACTTCCTCCCACTTTACAAAAGTGAAGCCAAAGTATCCCAGATCCGGGCGGCGCCATCTTGTAATGTTTTAGCCAGAGTCAGCGCAGTAGTGATTGGATGATGAAGCTGCGGTATCAAAGTCCAGCCCATACACCACTGTCAATCACTGCTGTCAGTCATGACGTTTCAGCCCGTTTTTACAGCATCAAATAACTCATAAAATAGTAACTAATTAAGAGGTCATGGTCATTTCACGTATTTCTGTGAGATCAGGTTGAAAGGAAAAGACTTGTTCTGAGATTAAGTGATTTCTCAGTAAGTGTTGGTCCTACATAGTTTCATTCATCTCACAAAAACCTGAAGAACTAGCTCTTTTTTACTACCATTTCCCTGGGAAACAAACACCTGCAGTAACCCAGGCTCTGTATTTCTTCAGAGTAGAAGTTAACTCTTGGGTTTACACAAAACAAGTAGGTCTTTTCGAGTCATTAGTCATGTGTAGCTACTGAATGCGCCCTGTGTATAATTTGCAGTTCTGTCGGTCTCTATTTCCTACCAGCACAGGCTGGGTGTCACGGCTGTTAAACAGCTGACAAATAACAGGGCTGTGGAATCAGTTTAGACAGCAGGGAAAATAAAGAGTGTTGGTAGGAGCGATTACAGCTGAGTTTCCAAGGAGATGGAATGGATTTATGTTTTCATTTTTTGTATGTTCAGTGTGTGTTCCTCTCTGAATATCTCATCGGTTTTTCACATGTGCTCTTTCTTAGCATTTAGATTTTCAAATTTTTATTGGATACTGGCAATAAAAACTAAGCAGAAGAATGAGATCTGAGGCTGTGCAATTCCCCCGTGTTGCATTTGTAGTAAGCGTGACATACACAAATCCAAGTCATCAAATGTTGCAAATTGCAGAAGTAAATATTGATCACTCTTTTTGATAGTACATGTATTCATGTGTCAGCCTATCATATTACATCTCACAATGTGTTTGTCTCCTACTTTAAAGTCCCACTAAACAATATTTGTACTTACAATAAACTCATTTACAAAAGGGATCACTCGTAATGAGAAAACCCACCGGAAATTATCAACCAATTCTGCAGTTCCTCTTGGCTCCAAGGAGCATGTTATTGTCATTTAGCTCATTGTTTTGGTTTTGGTTCGCTGGTAGCAGCTAAAGTACCAGATATTTCCTCCAAGGAGTTGGTAGAGACCAAAATAGAGGTAGAAAGAGAGTGAACATTGGACTTCTATTTGTCAGGTGAACACAAACATGAGTTCATTATTATACTAATGCTGCTCTTTGTCTGCTGGACACAAATAGGCAACTGTTTGACAACATGTTCACCACCAGTGTTGTGCCTGAACACGTTCATTGAACGATAGTTCATGAACTCGTTCATATTTTTGGCGAATGTGAACTGAACGTACTGTATTACTGCCTGATGAACGTTACTGTGAACTCGTTCATTCTGGTGTCTGTGTGGGTGTAACTCGAGCGTACATTGTCCAACTGGCTTGAAACTTTTCAGGATTCATAAGAGTCCAACCCTGAGGACAAATAAAGGCAGATATAGCGCCCCCTAATGGCAACAGGAAGTATGCCTAAAAGTCAAGGTGCTATACTTTAACAAACTCCTTCTAGAGATTTCATCCTATGGACTTCAAACTTCTCCATCTCAACACCTTAAAGATGAAAAGTTATTAAAAAAAAACTTTGGTGTGGGCATGGCATGGCAGCCATTATGAGTGTTTAGCGATGAGCGAGAAAATGCCTGTAATTACAGTGTACATTGTCATATCTGCTTGATGTTTCACAGAATCAACAAGGGTCCAGGCCTGAGGACATACACAGGCCAAAATTGACTTTTGGTCATAGCGCACCCCGCTGGCAACAGGAAATCTGTCTTATATGACAAACATCATCCGATTTAAATGAAACTTAGAATGTGTGGCCTACATGTGATACTGAGCCGGCCCCTATAATATAAGCACACCCATTTACTCAGGCCACGCCCCTTTCATAACATTTGAACTATTTAAGGTAGAGTCTTGTGAGGTGTCATTGAACTCAGCAGAGAGTTCCTTCTTCATTGGTGATGGTTTGGCCCACCCCCTATGCTTAAGCCAGGCCCCCTTTCATAACATTTGAACCGTTTAAGGTATACCCTTGTGTGTGGTATCATTGAACTCAGCAGAGACTTCCTTATTCATTGGTCATGGTTTTGCCCGCCCCCCATGCTTAAGCCATGCATCCTTTCATAAATGGTGATCCGTTTAAGGTAGAGTCTTATGTGAGGTATCAATGAACTCAGCAGAGACTTTCTTTTTTATTGGTAAAGGTTTGGCCCGCCCCCTATACTTTGGTCACAACCCCTTTCACAGCTAATGAAGTGTATGACGTAGAGTCTTGTGTAAGGTATGATTGAACTCAGTGGGGAGTTCCCTTTTCATTTGTGATGATTTGCAGTGTCTGAGTGCCGCGCAAATGCAAATGCAATGAGCGGCATTCGCCAGTAACCCCGATGCGCGCAGAGGTGCGAGGGCCCGTCCATCGTTGCTTGCAGCTTTAATTCATTTTTGGAACTGTGGACTTAGTTCAAAATTTTGAAGTATGAACCATGAACTGAGCTAGTTCATTTTAAAATTTGTGAACTGAACTTTGAACTAGTTCATATAGAAAGTGAACTTTCCCAACACTGTTCACCACATCAACTTCATAAAGGGATGTGTCAATGTTGTGTTTACAACTCGTTCTGTTGCCCACAATGCCAAACACAATCTAATAATACTGCTTTAAAGCCCCTCAAAGCCCACACAGGTGTTTTCAGTTATTCTTGCTGATCGGACCTCTTCCCAGGACTGTGTGGGTGTGTATAGACTGATTTATTGACATTGTCCTGAGTTTCCTGTTAGCGTTGTTGCACCTGATAGGGCAGGACAAATGACAGCTTTATCATTCTTATTGGTAGATAAAGACCTAATAAATTCCCATCTGAGCTCCGGCCCACTTTCAACGTGAGTAGAGGTCTAATCAGCCAGAATAACTTAAAGAGGCTTCAGCTGCCTTAACATTTACAGGTTCTATTTGTTGATTGCTGTAATTAAATTGTAATACATGTAAGCAGTGTGCCACTTGCATGAAATCAAGAGTGGTCCATTTATCTGTGCAATCATGTTAGCACAAACCAGGCTGCTCTCATGAACCATTCCTACATGTAGCTACGAAAAGTAACACACTTCAATTTGTATGTATTACATGTATTAATTACTGTCTGCACCACAGTTGTAACAACCTCAGACACGAGACTGGTGGACTCAAATGCACAATTCTCAAACAATAGTAGGTATAACAAAAGTAGTATACTGGGTAGTGTTCACACAAAACAAAACAACACTCACGATGAGGATCAAAGTTCAAACAAAGAAAAACGCTCAATGGGAGGATCACAAAATTACAAACAAAACCTGATATCATGGAAACCTGGCTGGAACGTTAGATGAGACTGTGATACAGACTGAACAAGACAAGGGGAGACAAGGGGTCCGTTCCAGGAAGGAGGTTTAACAAACTCTGAGTCTAACCCTGATCTCTGAGTTGATTTACCCTGAGATGGGAAACTCCAAGTTTCCGGTTCCAGAACAGCTGATTTGAGTTGGTTCACTCGCGGTTACGCGCGTGGACCACCACTATAAATAGGCAGCATGAATGGAGCCATGATTCTACGATTCACCATGGTAACAACCACAAACAAACGGGTTGGCGGAAATACTCATGCACACAAACAACGAGTTTGAACATGCATTTCGTTAAAAAAAAAAGACAGTGTATTAATTTCATATTTAATCATAATCATAATATTACTGGTGAAAACTGGAATTGTATTACGCCTATAATTTCATTTGGGTGCAATCCTGCGGGCAAAAAAGTAAGCTACTACTATATTCCATTCTGAGGCTGCAGCACCATGATCATTAACAGAACTATAATTTATAATCATTTATTTCTTTTTAATGACACTGGTTTGTGTCCAGGGAACACTACAACAAACCTTTAAAAAAGGTTTCCGAGCGAGTGGCTTTACTTTTACAGTATGATCCATATACACACCAATAAAGACAACGGCCGTTTGCAAAAAACATAATGCGACACAAAGAATCTGCTGGGATGTTAAAGCATGTCCACGATGGTGGATGTTAGTGATATGAGGATGGATAAGGTATCTACATATCTGATGAACTATGAAAAAATGTGGAAATGAAAATACATTTAGTCAGGACTCAATATCATCTCCCAATGTAATCTCTCTGTGAAGTAATACAGCTTTTTCATCAACGGGATCGTCGACAAAAGGACATGACATGTTTGAGAAAAAAACGATCTATAATCTGCCTAACAATAAGTTTTTTTATTCATGCAGATAACAAACTGCATTAAAATGCACCTGATACAGACTGAATGAATGAATGAGGAAATGAGTGAGAAGAGTTGGCCTCGAGTTTCTCAGTCTCCTCCCTCTGAGTTACCATAGTAACTGACTCTGAAGTTAGCTTCACAGGATCGGTTACCGTAGTAACTGACTCTGAGGTTAAGTTACCTCTCTTTCTGAAACGGAAAAAACAGAGTTTCCCTCATCTCAGGTTTAACAAATTCAGAGTTTCCACTAAACCTTCCTGGAATGGACCCCAGGACTATTTAGACATGAGGTAGTCAGGGGCAGGGTAGACAATCACAATGGTGGGAAATTCACACAAAGGGAGGAAGTCAGGGTCTGAAAAGAGAGGGAAAAGATGAATACAAAATAAAACAGGAAGTGCACAACGAGACTAGACATGAGTGTCTTAACATACTTATTACCTATACATATCAGAGCGCTTAGGTCCGCGTAGAGGAGGAGGTCGGGCTGGATGGGTGTGTCATAACATGAATGGGCGCTTCATAAAAGACCCATTTCCCCCCCATTTCAAGTGGGGGAGCAGAGTTTGAGTCCCGGGAGAAGTTAAGGGGAAAACACAAGACTTTTATCCAGGAAACGGGTGTTGGTGTCCTGGCAGTACAACTTAAGAGGACTGGTGTTTAAACCCAAACCACAACCTTTTTAAAAATCTTAACTAGTCGTTTGGTGCCTGAACCTAAACCTGCCAAAAAATTTTACTTTAAAGACTAAAGCTAAACTTAACTGTCATGTGACCAGTTGTCATGTGACCGGCTGGCGGTTGCTGTGATTTCATAGGGTATCATACGAATTGTTGTGCATAGGTTTTCATACAATATCATATGAACCCGTTCATGAGAATGTGTTGCATAAACACACCAGTGATGATCTAATTTAACTTTTGGCACAAAAACACACACCCGGAAATGTATTTTTCAAGCAGCTAGTAACGAGACAAGTGTGAGGCCCTCAATGCATCTGAATCTTGTGGAAATTGATAATAGGACATACAAAATGGACAGAACTAAACAGAAATGGTTTCCGCATTCTGGATGAATGCATCTGAATACTGATTCCTTCAGCTTGTCACTTTTCACTCCTACCTCTCTCTTTTCTACAACCTGCTTGCCGCATATCCTCTATATTCTTTCCACTTCCCCCCTACCTTTACCTTTGAATCCACTCCATCTCCCCATTTCCATTTTCCTTTCTTCCCTCCTCTTTGCCTCGCCGTCCTCTCCTAGCTTATCCTCCCTGTTCGCTCCATTTCCTCTCCTCAATCTTCTTCCCATTTCAGCACATTCCTCCCTCCCCTCTCTTTTTTTCCTCCCCACAATCCCACTGAAATGAATGAGTAACCTGGTTCCAATTCTCATCCTCGGGGCCCTTCTCTGTGATGGCATTTGAACGGCAGGGTGGGAACACACACACACACACACACACACACTCTTACACCTGCTGAGTATGCAGACAGCAACTTTTGATTTAGCACAGCTACTACATAGATTATCACACACAGGGAGGTACCACACATACAAAAAAAAACAAAGAATATTCGTTCAGCACATTTATCTGTGCAATCCAACTGTCAAAGGGAAAAAGTGAGAGAGAAAGTAGTCCAACAGATCACTCTCCCTGTAGAGGAGGAGGGTGGGACTGCAAGAGAGAAAAAATTGTTTAGGAGGAACAACATTTTCAAAAAAAGAAAAATAAGAAAAGGACAAATTCAGGATTATTTTTCATCACGTTAAAGGCTAAAATTGAAATAAAGATACAATTTTTTTTAAGAATGGCTGGGTTTACATACAAGTGTAGGGTTAACATACAAATAGTTCATATAACTAAGCATTTTAATAGTAAAGAGGCCACTAGCATACAGTCAAACTAACTAGTAAGCCTTGTTTAGCCGCTCGGTGCAGGACTTTTATTATCAACAGGTATGTGTGGTTTATGAATAGGTGTGATTTAGGTGGTCTCATGATGGTGATTAATTACAAATATAACTGTTTTACAACATAAATGGTTGGCTTTCTCGATTCAATGTAATTGGCAAGCAAAGAAAACATTTTTTCACACAAATCCCCCGCCTCTGTGTGAGACTTGCATCCAACCCTTCCTCCGTCCAAATTGTTGCAGAAAAAATCACCAGAATGCAGGAAATTACGTGTTTGATGCTCCAAATGAACCCCCCATTTATAATTTGCCTCGCCCAATGCTAAAACAAATGGCCTTGCTAAATAGGTGCCGATCTCAACCCCCCCTAATGTTGAACCCAAAGTTACGCCCTTGGGTTCATGACGCCCATTTGAACCATGGCATGGCTTGTAAAAAAATTCACTTAATTAACGTCAAACCGATATTTATCAATAAGAAAAATACTCTATTCTATTTATCGTCAGATAGCGATCAAAGTAATGTACTTGGCAATAAAGTCTATAGTCTAATATACCAGCTAATGACACCATACTGGGATCCTGTCACGAGTAGTGGCATTTCTGAAAAGCAGAAATAATGTATAGCTACACAAAAAAACCCTAGTGTATCTTGTTTATTTGATGCAATAATTAATTTATTGTAAAACAAATGACATTATTCACTTTCAGGGGCCATTTCTACTTTTTGATGGCAGCCTCACACTGTATAGGCTTACTAGAAACATCTAATATAGAATAAAGAAAGTAGCTACATAGATGTATTTGTGCCACACAGGTTGGAAGACGAAAAGAGAACGTTTTTCAACCGGGAATTGAACATATGATTTGACTTGACTGATTTCTTTTGGAAAGAGTTTGATTCACATTAATTCCTTTTGAATTGCATTTCCACATTTTTAGTTTTTAGGTTTTTTAATGTCTCATTGTCGAACCTTCATGGCCATCACCATCACAAAGACCACAATTTGCTAGAGGATAACTCTGCTAAAGTCAGCCACTATTTGTCTTCTAAAGCATGGGTTTTAAGCATTTTCTAGGCCAAGGATCCCCTATATATTGAATAAAATCAAGTTGCATAATAAACTGGGCCTACAATAACGTGCAGGGCGGCCTGAAGCCTTTATACATACCTTTGAAGTGCCTACAATGCCAAGCTATTAAAAAATCCAAAATGTCAACATGAATCTAACATTGTGTTAGCAAATATAAATCTTACTATTTGTAGAAAAAAACATTGATGATAGGCTTACTGGCCTATTATAAGTAGAGTAGTCAGTAAGGGAGACCTCCACAGATACAGGTAATCCTAATGATTTATAAAATCATGGCAACAATTATTTTTAAAACTTTAAAAAAATGAATAATAATTTGTTGGCCACCCTGCAGTAACTCTGAGGATGCCCTAGGGGTCCTGGACCCCCTGTCGAAGATCTCTGAACTAAAGGATTCTTCAGTAAATACATAAAGAGAAAATAGAACAAGAAGACACGAAGCAAGACAAGAGGGGAAAAATTGAAAAATTCCTCTGTGGCATCTTTCTTTTGCCAGCCCAGTGAAGACTAATGTAGACAGAAAGAGAGACCAATCATTCTCCCCATGGAAGCCTGCAGCGAAGCCTATTGGAGAGAGCTAGCATCAGTGAAAATGACATGGAGAGAGAGTTTTCCTCATAGTGTCATAGTGGCACACAAACCCACAGTGAAAGGAATTGAAAAACAGGAGGGAGCCGTGGTAGGAGGATCTCATTCCTCATCCTCTCATAATCTTGGCAGGGCAGTTTGGGCAGTTAGTAAGGCGATCCTGTAGCTGAAAGGTCATGGGTTAAATCCTTCACATGGCCTGTGTGTGTGTGTGTGTGTGTGTGTGTGTGTATGTACATCAACAAACTCTTGTCCTGTAAAAGCACAGAAATCAATCAATTAATCAAATGTATTTATAAGTGTAAAATCCTCAATGCACTTTACAATAAATGGAACACAGAAATAACACACAGCAAAAAAACAAACAATTGAACAGCATTAAAGCAGTATTAATAAACTTTACAAAACCAGCGACAATAAGTTAGAAAGGTTTGTTGGTGAAGGACGGTGTGTTATGGTTGGCTGTAGTAAATACTGTACGTACACACCGCCGCTGACTTGAGCTTCTAAAGATACCGGAAGTCATTCATTTTCAATGGAAGCTGGCTTCTCTCAGCTGCAAGGAGTGGCAAATATATCGGCGTTGCGTTTTGTGCGTTTTGAGCGACCACAGCGTCAATCAGAAAGTTGAAAAGTATGTCAACTTTATGGTAATGAGCTATGACGCGGTTCAGTGGCAAGCAGCGGCAAACGCCAGCAACCAATCGGAATATAGACGTCCTTTGTGCTGGCTGATTCCGGAGAAACATACGATGTAAACTTTCATTCCTACAAAAACATTAGTTCCAAGACAATAGAGGAAAAGTTCATCATCGCTATTGCTGGATCCCCTATCAATTAGGATATGATCTTGTTTGCGTATAGGGACCAGTTACCGTTACCTGCCGGCCACATTGTCTCTAAACAGGCTGCTCACGGTCCACAAGTCCTGCACGGATCAACAGCTGGTGGCTGCTCGCTCTGCCTGCATTCTGTTGCGGTTCAGCGGCTAACGAGCGAGTTAACTGCAGACACCGCTGCGACAAACAACCAATACAAATTCTGTCATTATATATGTAATTTATAAAAGGTTTCTAGTGTTAATGGATTGGCCGTGCAGTGGCTGCTTGTGCTTTTTCTTCAATCGTGTGTTGAACATGATCGAAGAATGCTGCCACACCAGAGAGGCCAATGCGTCAATAAGCTTCCCCGGACTTTTTGACAGGCGTCCTTGACAGGGCGGCCAGAGCTTCTCTGCAGCTCAAGTCGGCGGCGGTGTGTACGTACAGATAGAGGTGGGTTTACAGATGAGGGGCAAAGGAGGAGAATGCTCTATAACAAACAGATTTTTTGTTTACTAGGGGAATGACCAGGACGGGCGTGCCAGTGTATATGGTGTAATAAGCAAATATTTAAAATCAAATATAATCAGTCATTTTTAATTCCCATATCTTGATGCCATGTTTGTGTGTGTTCAGACTGTTCTCATGAACCATTTGTACATGGAAAACACAAACCTCTCACCCAGGAAACAAGTGTTTGTATCCCGGGAGTAATACATAAGGGGACCGGTGTTTTAACCCAAACCACAATCTCTTTTTCTAATCTTTACAAGTCGTTTTGGTGCCTAAACTTAACGGTCGTGCTACAGGACAGTCACTTTTTTGTCAGCAAAATTCAACTGCAATGGCTGGTGAAATGAACGTAACCTCACGGTTCTCTGTACTCTGCTCATCATCACCGTTCCTCGGCTAAATTTAACTTTAAAGACCGCAAAACCTAAAATGTCATGTCACCGGCTGGCGGTCGCCTAATTTCGTAGGATTTCCTACAAACTGTTGTGCAGACATTTTCGTACAATATCATACGAACCTGAGAATATGCTGGTGTGTTGCGCTTAAGGGACCACAAGGCTTTTTCATTCCAGTGTAACTTCATTGCCTCTAAACAACACCATTTAGCACGAAATGCGACACATTTTTTTCTTCTTCATTTTGAGTAAACTGCATTCTATTAAGTTTGTTTTCTAGCTTTGAGTTAGATGTATCCTTTATCAAATATTCAGAACCCAGGCTACCAGCACTGTTAAAGTGCAGAGCTTTTTAGGCAGAATTTACATTCACTAAAGAGGGAGACAAATGAGAGGGGATTACAGAGTGAGGGGAAAGAGAAGAGAGAGGAAGGGATCAATATGAAATGCATCGGTAGAAAGGAAGAATAAAGGAAGGTTAGTAAAACATGGAGGGCAAAATGGGAAGAAATCGGAGAGTAGGTATGGAGAGATAGAGGGAGTGGTAAGAAAGAGTAAAGTAAAACAATAAAGTATGAAGTATGGAAATAAAGCAAAAGGAAGGAAAAAAAACAGTTTACAATACTTTCTCTAATCAAATTGATGGGGAAAGAGACAGACTAAAAGCCGTAATAGCAGCCGTAAGACAGAAATGTAAAGGACTAGAGTGACTAGAAAAGTGAGTAAGAGACTTGAAACAGGGAAAAAAGAGGGATAAATAGATTGAGAGTAAAAGAGAGAAAGCGGAAGGCAGGAGAGCGGCTTGTCGTTAAGCTCCACATTGATTTGACAGTTCCATTATGAAGAAGGATGAGTGGTAGAAAAGTGGAATTTGAGCAGATCGCTCTTTTCTCTCCCCCTCTTGCACTTTTCTCTCTTTCTTCGTTGTTCTCTTACTCAATTTCCCCCCCCCCGTCCTTCCCTCCACTTAGCTCTCTTTTTCTCTCTCGGTCTCCATTGCTACCATGCCACCTTAAATGAAAAAGGAGAGCTCTAATCTTTCACCCCTTTCTGGATGATTACCATTTTATCTTTCAATTACCAATAATCCCTCTCCTCCCTTACCTCCCTCTCTCAATTTTGTTCATCTTACCCTTAGTTTCTCTCTTAAATTTTCCCTCACTACACTCTCCAGCTTTCTCATATGTGGTCTGTCCAGTCCACATGTCTTTACATAGGACTACAAAACACTTATATATTGTTTATATTATATTGTTTTATTTAACCTTTTTTAGTTTTTTTAGTTGTTGATGAAAACAGTGGTGGAGGAAGTACTGAATCTTAGTACTTAAGTAAAAGTACACATAACCAGAGACGTATTTACTTTAGTAAAAGTAGAAGTACCACAATGACAACCCTTCCTTAAGTAAAAGTAAAAAGTACCTGATTTTAATGTACTTGCATAACGATTTATTCTCTTAATCGTATTTGCACATTACCATATATATATATATATTTACTGTGTACTGATGTCACTGTTTGACAAGTGTTTACGGATGTTTTAATGCATGGAAATGATGGTGGTATGATGTATATCCTTAAATGTGAGCATATACCATAACAAGATTTTATATTGTCCACTTCAGTGATAGAAGCCCTTTGGCCATTTTCCAAGGCCCTTGCACTGTTTAATAATGTTTTAAATTACTGTTTTAAATCTTTTACATGTGCCAGCAAATCTTTTATGGTCGCTTAATAAATAGTGACTTGCATTTAAAGTGTCTGTTAACATCTCTTTCTTAATGTTTACACAAAATATGTGTATTTGGGGATTTTGAGTTAAAGCTACTTAAAACATTTTATGTAATCAGTTTCAACAAATAATTAAAGTACTCCGTCTTGCAATTTAAGTTTCAATTAAGCAAAGTGTTTAGCTCTATTGAACTTAAACAGTTAAGTACACATAAAGTAAATATTTTCGTAAATAAAATGTGACATTTTATGTTTATGATAATAACAATATTTAAGTTTGATAAACTTTATATTATGTGTACTATTAAAACAAAGTACCTAGTAAATGTACTTGAACAGGAAAGTTTGTTTTACTTACGAATTTATGTTAATGTCACTTAAATGAACATAGTAAGAGATACTTATTGGAGAACGTTTGTTTAACTTACAAATCTGAGTAAGCAAAACTTAAAAATTTCGATGTAATCAGTTTCACCAAATTTTTTGAGTTAGGTTAACTTATCGGGTTTTACAGTGTAATATGCAAATAAGAAAATAAAGTTTATTAGTTTGTCTAGTGACCCGTGATTTACAAAGGGGTGGTTCAGTTATTTTGATGCTGAGACAGTATCCATACTGTCCACTACCACAAACAAGGCCTGGCTTTTAAAAAAAAAGTTCCTATCCTAACCAGCATAAAATGGAGATATGTTGTTAGAATTGGAATGCTGTTGGTTTTATTCATGGATGTATTTTAAGACGGTTTTATTTCCTTTAATCATGGGAGCGTAAGCAAATAAATAAAGCAGCGGAAACGGGGAGGTGGATGTGAAGAGGTCTAGCCAAATAAATAAGATATGAACGCGTCTTACGCAGCCTGGCGGGGAAGTAAACGGCACTGTGGAGAAAAATAGATTGCAATTATGATTTAAAAACGGGAATAATAAAAAAATAACTTTCATTTCCACTTTTACCGGAGGCTGTATTACTGAGGGTCAGTGGCGCTGCGCCCGGGCTCTGGAGTACCGGAGCTGGCTTGGAAACCGATGAAGGATCGGCGGAGCCCCATATATATATATCTAGGGCAACCAAACTTCACTGGTGAGACAAACGTGTGACGGTTAGGAAGACGTTTTGTCAGGGGGAAAAACTGATCAGAAAATGGAACGAAAATGGAACGGAACGCTGTAGAAATGTAGTGGAGTAGAAAGTATAGATAATTGCTGCAAAATGTAACAAAGTAAAAGTCAAAAGTATGCACTATTGATTCCACTTAAGTAAAGTACAGATACATGAAAAATGTACTTAAGTACAGTAACAAAGTATTTGTACTTTGTTACATTCCACCACTGCATTTCAATGACAATATTGTAATATGGAGCAGCAGCTATTTGGGCTGAATTTGGAGTGAAAAGTGACAGGTTTAGTAACTACACGTTAACATAGGGCTGTAGCCATAAAATAATATATAAATGAGCTTGAATTAGCTCCACCTTAGCCTTGCATTGCCAGACCTGCCTCCACTGCGCAGCAGAGGAGGGTCTGGCTAGTCTACTGTTAGAAAAGATATGCTTACTTCATTTCAGTGTTAAACTATTTGCATGAAGTCTGTGTGCAAACTACTTCTGTCTCTCATGAGATAATCATGAAAACCACTGATCTAGTGAAAAGCACAGAATGCCCCAGAGGGCAAAGTGCGAATGTGGAGGAGATGCCGGGCCTGACCGGAGATAACACAGTATCTCTTTTGTAATATTACTCCCTGATTCTTATAAAAAGACACTGTTGTGAATGAATCATCAGTCATTTTCTGTACTTATGCTGTAAAAGCTGTAAACTGACTCTACTTGGAAGTAAACAGGCTTTTAAGAGAACTCAAGTGATTTTGTCCATTTTTTGATAAATATTTATCCTAACATCCACACAGCATTCCCAACACATTCTCACTCCCATCGCATCAAAAAAGTGACTCTTGTTCAGGTGCCTTTGGCGTTTGTTGCAGACGCAAAAGGCCTCCTTTAGCGTCAAGACTGTTGGCGTCACTTTTTGACGCTCTGGGTCGGGACGTACTGTACGTTTAACTGACATTCTGCACAAGAATGGGACAGTTAGGGTTAGAAAAAGATCATGGATGGGGTTACACCTAACTATTTTATCGCTTCTTAATCTGCCAATTCCATCTTCTCTCTCCCCCTTTTTTATGCTGTCCCCTTCTTTCTCATTCTCTACACTCTGGGCTAGATTTACTAACACTAGCGCAGTTTGCGCTGCGTCTGTTTATGCGAGTTCGGTAATAGCGCACGCTATGCTTCCACATTTTGCGTAGTATTTATCAACCCTGACACCCATCAGGCAATCAGCGTCTTTCTCCGCCCACTATACCGTAAATTGCGCTGTAGCGAAACGGTACTTGTGCTATGATACGGCTGAGTGCAGACTGCGATATTCCCACTGCTGATGCTATGACTGTTTGAAATGATCTTGCTGCCAATATTTGTAATGTAGCGAGGAGTTTAACAATTGCTGGAATGGAATGTGAACGCTGAGTGGGTGATTCAATGTCATCTTTGATTTCTTCCAGTAACTCTAATATTGCATGGCTGCTTGATCTGTAACGCTAGATGATGTTGTGTTCACTGACAAAGTGTGATTCCTGTGTTACAAATATTTTCAGCCTCGCCTATGTCTTCGTCTTGCTCAAATTACTGTTGCCATTTCACCAGCGGCGTAAAGGTCTACGAGGAAACTCGATTGCGGCTGGTTTAGACCTGCTTTTAAGAGGCGGAGAATTTCCCCCGCAGAATAGAGACGCGCTCTTATTGACAGTCTTTGTAAATACCACGGAATATATAATTAGGCGCACTTTGCGGTTATCCTCCCACCTTTTTGGGTGGAACTCCCACTTCCCCCACGACCCTCCCACGAACGCATATTGAAAGCGCAACTTGTCTCTTCTATCTCATGTGGAAGACAAGCTGCGGTTTTACCCAAGTGCGCCCTGTTTGTAAATAGCCCGCATCGGTTACGTCCGTCTTTGCGAGCAAATAGCGCCTGGAAACAGGCGCAAACGACTTGATAAATCTAGCCCTCTGTCTTCTGTTTTTTCACCCCCACTTCCCTCCCTCCACCTCTCTAAAGGCTTCTCTTCTCTCCAGTTGATGTATTTTACCTCCAGGTGTCAGTCTGGTTCATAGATTAAACTGACTTACAGGTTGGCTTTTCTCTCTGTCTAACCCACAACACACTCAAATGCACGCACGTACACACACACACACACTTACTTCCCCCCCCACCAACTTCAGCCTCCTCCATGTTTCCAACTCCAGCCGAACTATGCTTCACCTCACTTCAAAGGCGAGACGAGCTGCAATTACCTACCAAAGTATCTCGTCTCATCCTGACATAGAGCCTGGCTGAACGGAATCCGTGTGTGTGTGTGTGTGTGTGTGTGTGTGTGTGTGTGTGTGTGTCAGCACAGACAATGTGGGTGCGTACGTATGTTGTGTTCTTTGTACATCTATACTTACGAGGACCAGAGGTGTCAAAAGTATTCACATTCGTTACTCAAGTAGAAGTATAGATACTAGGGTTTAAAAAGACTTCTGTAGAATTTGAAGTATCAACTCAAGCTTTTTACTCAAGTAAAAGTGTAAAAGTACTGGTTTCAAAACTACTTAAAGTATAAGAGTAAAAGTAATGTAAGGGAAAAAAATGCCATTAAGGATAAAAGCTTAGCCCACCCCACAGCGGCCCATATTTTTATTTTTATTATTACATATACACATATATATATATATATATATATATATATATATATATATATATATATATATGTGTGTGTGTATAACGTTACCTGCTGTCAAGTGTAGCGGTAACTAGTGTCCCGTGCAGTGATGTTTCAGTTCCCTCTAACGTCCGTTTTCGGAGAATATGAGGCATAAAAAGTGGCACCTAAATAAGGCAACGATATCTGCATTGCTATTCGGTCCGGTAGATAACGGTCGTCTGTGCAGGTGCGATGGTATATGTTTATACTTCTCATCCAACCACAATCAAATTCACTCTATCCGGATGGCACGATACACTAACCTTAAAGATTATTAGGAACACCCTACTAATACTGTGTTTGACCCCCTTTCGCCTTCAGAACTGCCTTAATTCTTCATGGCATTGATTCAATAAGGTGCTGGAAGCATTCTTTAGAAATGTTGGCCCATATTGAGAGGATAGCATCTTGCACTTGATGGAGATTTGTGGGATGCACATCCAGGGCACGAAGCTCCCGTTCCACCACATCCCAAAGATGTTCTATTGGGTTGAGATCTGGTGACTGTGGGGGCCATTTTAGTACAGTGAACTCATTATCATGTTCAAGAAACCAATTTTAAATGATTTGAGCTTTGTGACATGGTGCATTATACTGCTGGAAGTGGCCATCAGAGGATGGGTACATGGTGGTCATAAAGGGATGGACATGGTCAGAAACAATGCTCAGGTAGGCTGTGGCATTTAAACAATGACCAATTGGTACTAAGGGGCCTAAAGTGTGCTAATAAAACATCCTCCACACCATTACACCACCACCACCAGCCTGCCCAGTGACAACAAGGCATGACGGATCCATGTTCTCATTCTGTTTACGCCAAATTCTGACTCTACCATCTGAATGTCTCAACAGAAATCGAGAGTCATCAGAACAGGCAACATTTTTCAAGTCTTCAACTGTCCAATTCTGGTGAGCTCGTGCAAATTGTTTGCATATTCCAGTAACTGAGCAGAGTGTGAAATACTCAGACCAGCCCATCTGGCACCAACAACTACACCACGCTCAAAGTTGCTTAGATCACCTTTCTTTCCCATTCTGACATTTAGTTTGGAGTTCAGGAAATTGTCTAGACCTGGACCACACCCGTAAATGCATTGAAGCAGCTGCCAAGTGATTGGTTGATTAGATAATTGAATTTACGAGAAATCTGTGTTTTTTTTTTTAACGATGACAAGCCGGAATGAAAACAAGCCAAACTGAAATAGAAGTAACGAGGCTATTTTTAAAATGTAAGGAGTAGAAAGTACAGATAATTGCGTGAAAAGTAAGTAAAAGTAAAAAGTCTGCTGTAAAATAATTACTCCAGTAAAGTATAGATACCTAAAATTTCTATTTAAGTAAGGTAACAAAGTATTTGTACTTCGTTTCTTGACACCTCTGACGAGGACCAAATATGTGCTGGGAAGAAGGGAATGAAGGTAAAGGGATAGGATACTTCAAATTTTTACCTGTATTGTATTCTGATTTGAGTTGTAAAATGATGATTTTGCAATGAAAAAATCAATGATAATATAAAACCTTATTTTAACAGCTACAGGTTTGTATGATATTGTACAAAAAGATATACACAACAATGCGCATGATATCTTGCCAAGTTACAGCCACCGCCGGCCGGTCACATGACAACTGGTCAAATGACAGTTACATTTAGCCGGGTCCAGAGCACCTTGAAGTTATGGTCATTTTAATGGCCGTTGCAGTTAAGTTTAGCCAACAAAACAAACCTTGGTTTGGGTTAGAACACCAGTCCTCTTAAGTAGTAGGACACAAACTCCACTCCCCCGCCTGATTTATATGGTACAAAAGAATAGCAGTAATTCTCTTATATTTGTAGATATTGCCAAAATCTTATCCATTGGATTCTAATTTCTGATAAGACCCATGAATTGATAATGTCACAGCTGTTTTGCTGTCCTCTGATCTTATGTATTTTCTTTTTGAATCAGCCACTTACTGAGGACATGCAGCTAGAACAGTCTCCAGGTTCTACCGAGACTATTTCTTGACTTCCAGAACGGAAGTGCTTTTTGCCTCAATCATCTTGTTCAGTTTTTAAATTAGGTTTTATTGGTCCCTCATCACCTGTCTAAATAATGAATGTGGGTTACATACGTCAAGACACAAGGGGTTAGTTGATTTAGTAAACATGAATGCAGCTGTTTCTCCATTCTTCAGGGTGTGATACAATTGTTCAAGCAACACTATGTAACTTTTCCCGCTTCGGTCCACCTACAGGTTGTCTCATTGGAACTACAGCTGCAGCTAAAAGTTACATAGTGTTGCTTTAAGGCCCATTGAAACACTTGTGCTAACTTGTTTGTTCGGTATCGAGATATGTGTGCTTTTCGGAAGCTACTCACCTCAACCTGACAGCCTTAAACCTCTGAAAAGATATAAAGTTAATGAAAACTGTAGGGTGCCACCCTGAAAGCGCATACACATCTCAGTGTGGTCATATTCTAGTTCATCCTTATTATGGAAAGCAGCAAGGGGGAGCAGCAAAAATCAGGCTGAAATACTGAGGAATTAAAGTAGGATGGCATGCACTGTCTGTCAGTTTGAGGGTGAAGTAAAGGTTTGGCCATGAATTTACCAGATTCCTGTCATAAGAAGTGGCAATAGTCATAGTCATAAAATGACACTACACCCAAAATCTATCTTGTGAATATAAAACGCTCACTATACTCAAAAGTTAGCTTCTTCAATGTCCTGCAGCATAATACACCTCTCGCATCCAAGCGAGTACTAGGAAAGACCCAAAATCTGTGTAAGGACGTTGGTTGGGGTAGCGGATGGGTCAAACAACACAGGACTTTCACCCAGGAGACCGAGGTTAGTGTCCCGTTCTTGTTCCCCGATTACATAAACGTACATTTTGTAACCCCACCCACAATCTTTTCTGAAACCTAACTGTGTCATTCTTGTGCTGTGTGTCACTTAAACATACATTTTTAACCCAATCCACAATCTTTCCCTTACCTTAACCATGTGGTTTTACCCTGCACTTTGAATAATGACGCCAAATCGGTCCCAACCCAAAGCATCACAAAGTGAAGCCAAGAGTCCCGACCAAGTGCGCCGAAAAAAGCTACCAAAAGGATGCGTCTGAATGAGTTGCTACAGGAGACGATCAGTACCTAACGGCAAAGGCACCTGACCAAGCGTTGGTTTTTGACGCGCTGGGAGTGAGACTGTGTTGCCTACAGTATGTACATTTCAATCAGGAGAGACTTCATTTAAGAGTGAAATAATTTTCATGCCATAGTGCATAATAGGTTGATATGTTTAGAGTCTTTGGTGATTATACTCCATCGCAATTTTAAATTTATAAGGGGTATGGAGGCTGTGGATAAACCCCCCTCCCACCATTCTCCCATCCCGGAATGCTGTGACCATCCGCAGCAATGTGGAGGAAGGTCTGGCAATGCGAGACTAGCTGATGACAGAGTCAACTAATTAAGTTGGGAGGGAGAGAGAGAGAGAGAGAGAGAGAGAGAGAGAGAGAGAGAGAGAGAGAGAGAGAGAGAATGTGAATCAGAGAAGTCTTCCTGAATGACCTTAAACTAACCTTCATTTCTGACCTGCTCCATCTTTATATTATCAGTTGGATTTTTAGGTCTTCTGACCAGGGATTACTGCTTGTCCCTCGCACTCGACAAAAAACAAAAGGCGACCGTGCGTTTGAGGTGATGGCTCCAACACGGTGAAACGCACTTCCTATTGTCATACGAGCTGTGGTCTCTGGCCCTTTTCAAAACTGCATACTATACTAACAGTGCGTACTGATTTGGCCAAAATGTAGCATGTAGTATGCAGTATGCAAACAAAAGCAAAATCTGCAGTATGCCAGTATGCTTGGTTCTTTCCAAAAGAACCAAGCAGGCCTGTCTTGTCACAATAATCAGCTTGTTTTACAAGGAATATGTTTACGGCATTTACAATCTAATGCCAACCTTACACTAAACGACTTTTCAAGTTTCCAATATTGGAATAAAGTCATGAGAGTCTTGCTAGAGTTAGGGCGTGCTCCGGTCGTCTTGATCGTTTGGTGTAAGGCGGTTATTAAACTCAGTTCGAGCTTTCTTAACTTCATTTAATATTGTATGTGGCGTTTTCTTTTGCGGAGTGCAAATGTTCCACCAAAACAAGTTCCTTCCCTAGACTATTTTGCAGAGCCACCGTGTCTGCTTCAGGAGCGTAGCGCCACCCAAGACGATTGTGATTGGTTTAAAGAAATGCAAACAACCCAGAGCGTTTTGTTTTTCTCCTATCCCAGAATGCATCTGTGGTGTAGCCATACTTTACTCCATAGTGCTGTGGAGATAGAGCTGGCAATGCCAGACTAATCTATACATAACGACGTGTGTGTGTGGGTACATGCACGCTTGCATGCATTCAGATGATCATGGCATCCCCTTCTTATGTTAATGAGGTGTAAAGATGAATGTTGCAGCTGTTGAAATGCTTCCAGGAAGATGATGATCATCATGATGATGATAGAAATTACAATTGTGTGTGTGACTGATGGAAGACACCGTATGCATCTGTGTTTTGGATTCAAGAGGTAATGTTCGGGCTGAGTGACGCTCCGCATGTAACTCATAAAGCATGTCTGATGAAGATTACCCTGCTTATAGTACCATCGTAACCCACCACACTCAATCATTTAATAAACTCCAAATATTCTGATTGGGTCCCATGTGTCCTTGTGCTTTAATAATGCAGAGGAAATTGAGTTATTTCATGAATTGATGAGAGGAAAGCTCTGTGTAATTAATGGGTCTCAGGGAACAAATATGAAACAGGTTGCAGTCCTTACTTGATCCACTATTTAATTAAAATCACTGAGCATCATTCATCAAATACCGTAGTATTACATTTGTGTGGAAAGCATGTTTAATAGATACAATAGCAGAACAAAGCTCTCTGCCTCAAATTGAAAATTGAAGTCACAAGGCAGTGGGCACTCATGTCATGTCATTTCAGTTTAATTCAAATATGTATTGCCCTGTAAAGAACACCATGAAGTGCAACTTAAGGTCAGACACAAAGTCTGTATTGATGCAATGCAAAATGATTGTGAATCATTACAAAATAAGCTATGACTAAAGCTCTAGAGGCAACATGATTACATGTGCAAATTAAATGATGGAATTGCTGTGCAACTTATGGTACTTTTGTTGTTGAATTTAGATTTCCAAAGCAGCTTTTAACTGCCCTGTAATGAGTTGACTATAGGGCAGTACAGCCTGACATTGGATCACAAGTGGGCCCTGGGATGTGGGTGTTATTACTCTACACTGTGTCATCTGGATATTTAGTGTCATCTGCAAAACAAAATTGTTGGAGTAGATTGGACTTCAGAGGCATCAGCAGCATATTTAAACCCATAGTCAGACTTTTCAGACAAAGCAAGTGAGGGCTAAATGTACTTTACGTGATGGTGTTTCCTTACATTGATCAAGTTTAAGTTTGGTAAACTTTGACCGGCAAAGTTGCAGCCTCAGCCAATAGCAAAGCAGTGTGTGTCTCTGTGTGTGATGGCTGTCATTGGCTGTAGTTTTCAGAGTGAGCCAAGATGAAGGAGATGTTGATTGTTGCTTTGTCTATCCAGCTAGCAATTCCTCCACAGGCGATAGACAAATATTCTGCATTCATGCATGTGTCTGCGCACTTTAAAGTTACAATCTTGAGTTTTTTGGATCTTACGTCCCAGTATAACATGCACACTAATATTCCACTATTATTCTGAATATGATAAGGCAATATTGTGAATTTGATACAGGTCATGTAAACAGGATATTCTGTTTGGATATTCCAAATAAGGCCTTTTTCCAAATATGGCAATGTCCGATTAAGACATGTGGGATATGCCAATATTGTTCAGGTTTTGCAGCAGTTTGCGACAGTTTACTGCCAGTTTTGGGCCTCTTGTCTGTTTGGCTGAGGGAGAGATGCATGGCCAAAAGAAAAGCACACAAATCTGGTAGGAAGGAGAAACACCCCTACTTTTGAACATTACGAAAAACTTGGATATCCAAAGGTTTTTTGAATATGCGCTAACTTGTAACGTTGACTTTTTCAAGAACGTGGTTGAAGGAATGAAAGAGGGTAGCTGTGTTTGCACGGTCAAACTTGTCACAGTAGGAAAAGCAAAGGTTTAAATTATCAAATTAATGTTGGATTCCAAGTAGCTGTTTTGATTTCCGGTTCCTCGTACTGTGCATGCTTGCTCACTCTCATTGGAACACTGTTATTAGTAACACCTGTGCTTTTACTATGACAAGTCAAAATGTCTGCTGTGAGGAAGGCCGGTCAGGTGACCACAGTGACATGTAAAGGATCACTGAGGGCATCTAGTGGGCAGGAGCAGAAACACACGGTCAAGGGATAGAAACACATGTAAACACATACTCAGGGCCAGATGTACTAATGCTTTTGCGCCCACTTTGGGCGTATTTGTTTCGCAACGTGCGCGTAAAAGTGTGGCGAGGTATGTACAAACTGCCTGTCGCAGGAACTGAAAATAGCAAATTGCGCTTTTCCGTGTCATGCATAATGCATTTACGGGAGGGTCAAGGGGAAAGTGGGAGTTTCCCATAAAGAGATATGAGGGGAAGCGTAAAGTGCACCTAATTATGTATTCTGCGGTATGTACAAAAACTGCCAGTGAAAGTGCACCTCTATTTTGCGGTGAAAATTCTCTGCCTCTTAAAAGCAGGTGTAAATCAGCTTAAGCGGGTTTCCTCGCATATGCCTCCTGGTGAAATGGCAGCATTAAGCCGAGCAAGACAAAGACATAGCAAGGAGATGAGCTGAGAAGATTTTTGCCACAAGGATCACACTTTTTCAGTTGAGTGAACACAAAATCATTAAAGGAACACGCCGACTTATTGGGAATTTAGCTTATTCACCGTAACCCCCAGAGTAAGACAAGTCCATACATACCCTTCTCATCTCCGTGCGTGCTGTAACGCTGCCTGACGGTTCCAGCATTAGCTTAGCCCAGCACAGATCCTGCAGGTAACTGGTTCCAACTAGCCTACTGCTCTGAATTGTGACAAAAGTGACAAAATAATGCCAACATGTTCCTATTTACATGTTGTGATTTGTAGAGTCACAGCGTGTACAAAAAACCACGTAACATGAGACACAGCCATCTTCTAACAGTAAACAAACCGGGAACTATATTCTCAGACAGGCTTGCTGCGAGCATATCACTCCACCCAAGTACTATATTCTTCCACCTGAGAATATAGTTCCCGGTTTGTTTACAATTAGAAGACAGCTGTGTCTCATGTTACGTTGTTTTTTGTACACGCTGTGACTCTATAAATCACAACATGTAAATAGGAACATGTTGGCATTATTTTGTCACTTATTTGGAGCAGTAGGATTGCTGGAACCATTCACCTGCATGTTCTGTGCTGGCCTGATGCCGCTGGAGCCGTCAGACAGCATTACAGCACGCACGGAGATGAGAAGGATATGTATCGACTTGTCTAACTCTGGGGGTTACGGTGAATAAGCTAAATTCCCAATAAGTCTGCGTGTTCCTTTAAGCGTTACAGATTAAGCAGCCATGCAAGGCGCTGATCACCTGATGAACTGCAGGTTTGGTAAATACGACGTAAACTGAAGTATCACAGCGTGCCCTTTCTGTGGGTTGGCCATGGCGCTGATAACGCTACATTCGCAAATGTAGGTACTAGGGATTAATGCTGGCTTGACCATGACAACGTTTTTATGTGTCTTAATCATACATAATTTATATGTCTATATTTATATTTCTTTATTATCAGGGAGTTACATTCAGCATAAGGCAGCACTGCTTCACCATTATTTACCCCTGAGTTCAGTATGTTCTAAAGAGGAATACAAAAACTTTTGGTAAGGCAGCTTTTAGATTTTTTGTCCTGAACCATTGGAACGGTCTGCCAGAGGAGCAGAAAGTGTTGATATCTTAAACGTACACTTAAAACCTAAGTTTTTAGCCTGACTTGACTTTTAGGTTTTATGGAATGTTTTATGTATTAGTGTCTTTTATCCATTTGACAGAGAAACTCTTTAAGATCTTATCAAAAAATGAAAATCAGCACAGCCTCGTGGTTGTGCAAAAGGTGCATTTAGGAGAAAAACAAAAGCATATCTAACTCAGTGTTACCGTTTGATGTATTAATGCACCTGTAATTATATAGGAACCGATGTGTAACCCAGGTAGAGTCCAACAGATATCACACATGAGACTTAGTTTTGACCCACACACAGTCTACCATCCTACAATCAATTAGCCCACATACTGTAAGTGAACACAAACAGGGGCCTATGTGGAACAAAAGGACCAATGCTCACACAAGCCCCACTAGTAACTCAGCGTAGCCCCATTAACCTCCACATGGGCAGACACACGTCAGGCCTGAATGGAGCCAGTGGACAAATATGGCCCATCAAACTTGTGTGTGCCACATAGACATGCTGGCTGGGTGCCTAATTCACTCTCACCTCATTCATTCTCTCTTCCAGCCCTCCTGTGTTAAGCTCGGTGGTGACTCAGGTGCAGAGACGGACACATGGACAGAGAGGGTGAATTAAGATGTTATTTATTCAGCGTGTTTAGGCAGAGAGAAACAGTTCAGGGCGGAACAGCTTCAGACCAGGATAGGAGCTGAGTGGGGTGGAGAGCCAGTAGCACTGAGAGCTGGATGACGTGGATAACAGATGAACAGTGGGAGTGGCAGGCAGGCAGGCAGCAGGTACAGACGGGATCTGATCGAAGGAGAGACAGGTTACAACGTGGCAGAAACAACGAGAATGCGGAGAGTGTAGGAACAGAAGCTGAGATCGCAGTACAGAGCCAAGTTACCACAGATGGTGTAGGAACGAACTGGAACTGGAACTGAGGAGCAACTACTGAGGAGCAACTACCCTGTGTCTGTCCGCCACTCTCTTGTTTCGCTCTACTGTCCATAGAAGGGCCTCACGGGTGTCCACCCATACCTTGCGGCAGCGACGAAGGTTGTCCTGAACTGACGGGACGGCTAATTCCTTTTCCTGAGATGGGAACAAAGGCGGTTGGTATCCCAAAGCCGCCTCAAATGGTGAGAGGCCGGTGGCAGATGAGGTGAGGGAATTGTGGGCATATTCGACTCACGGGAGTTGTTTAGCCCAGGTGGATGGGTTCTGGGATGTCACACAGCGTAGAGCAGCCTCCAGGTCCTGATTGGTCCTCTCAGTCTGGCCATTGGACTGGGGATGGAAACCTGATGAGAGACTGACAGAGGCACCCAGAGCAGAACAAAACACCTTCCATACCCGAGAAATGAACTGTGGGCCTCTATCGGACACTATGTCCACAGGTATTCCATGGGGACGGAATACATGTAGGACAAAGAGGTCAGCTGTCTCACTGGCAGACAGTAATTTTGGTAATGCAACAAAATGGGCAGATTTAGAGAATCTGTCCACAATTGTGAGTATGGTGTCATTACCTTCAGACATAGGAAGTCCAGTGACGAAGTCCAAGGCCACGTGAGACCAAGGACGACTCGGGACTGGGAGAGGCTGCAGCAGGCCCAAGGGAGCCCGTGGGAAGCCTTATTTTGGGCACAGATGAACAGGCCGCCACGTATTGCCGGACGTCAGCCACGACGGACGGCCACCAAAAATGCCTCTTCAGTAGCGACAGTGTATGGTTCATACCAGGGTGGCAGGAGAAGCGAGAGGTGTGGATCCAGTTGACCACTTGAGGCCGCACGGCTGAGGGAACATAGAGAAGATCGGGGGGTCCATCGGCCGGTCCAGGTTCCGACTCAACGTGCCGATCTGACGAGGGACTCGATTTCCCAGTGAACAGCCGCCACCAAACAGGAAGCGGGCAGAACAGGTTCAGGATTGCTGGAGTCGTCTTTGTCTGTAAACTGGCGAGAGAGAGCATCAGGCTTGACATTACGTGTGCCAGGACGATATGTTAAAACAAACTTGAACCTGCTGAAGAACAGAGCCCATCTGGCCTGACGGGAGTTTAGCCTCTTGGATGACTGGATGTAAGCCAGATTCTTGTGGTCTGTCCAGACTATGAAGGGTTGCTCTGCTCCGTCTAGCCAGTGCCTCCACTCCTCCAACGCCAACTTGACAGCAAGCACGTCCCGGTTACCCACATCGTAGTTTTTCTGCAGGTGTTAATATCCTGGAGAAAAAGGCCACAGGATGGAGGTTCTGGTCCGTGGGGGGGAACGTTGTGACAGGACAGCCCCCACCCCCGAATCAGAGGCATCCACCTCCACAATAAACTGTAAACTAGTGTCTGGATGAATAAAACAGGTGAGGTGGAGAACAGTTCCTTCAGTGTACTCACGGCAGACTCGGCCTCAGGCGTCCACAGGAACGGCACCTTTGGGGAGGTGAGCTTGGTCAGGGGGGCAACCACTCGGCTGAAATCCTTGATGAAGCGGTGGTAGAAATTGGCAAAGCCCAGGAAGCATTGTAGCTGCTTCCGAGATGTAGGTGTGGGCCACTCCGTAACCGCTCTGATCTTTTCAGGGTCTGGTGACACTTGTCCCCTCTCGATAATAAAACCCAAAAAGGGGACGGACTGCCGGTGGAACTCACATTTTTCTGCTTTCACATACAGTTTGTTTTCCATGAGGCGTTGGAGGACCTGACGGACGTGAGAGACGTGTTCCTCCTGTGACTTAGAGAATATCAGAATGTCATCCAAATAGACGAACACAAAACGGTGAAGAAAATCCCTCAACACATCGTTAACCATGGCCTGAAAAACTGCTGGGGCATTAGTGAGACCGAATGGCATGACTAGGTATTCAAAATGTCCGAGAGGGGTATGGAACGCGGTTTTCCATTCGTCTCCCTGCCTGATCCTAACGAGGTGGTAAGCGTTACGCAGGTCGAGTTTGGAAAACACGGTGGAACCCTGAAGGGGTTCAAATGCTGAGTTGATGAGAGGCAGGGGGTACGTATTTCTGACTGTGATGTTATTTAGTCCTCTGTAGTCAATGCAGGGGTGTAATGTTTTGTCCTTCTCCACAAAAAAGAACCCAGCACCAACAGCGGAAGACGAGGGACGAATGATGCCAGAGGCTAGGGAGGCGCCTCTGTAGGTTTCCATAGCTTCTCTCTCAATACGGGACAGATTGAAAAGCCGACTAGACGGCAAAGGGGCTCCAGGCAGCAGCTCAATAGCGCAATCATATGGCCTATGAGGTGGTAGTGAGACTGCTTTGGACTTACTGAATACCTCGGCCAGGTCCAGATACTCTTCAGGGACTGAAGAGAGGTCTGGGGGTTTGACAGGGGAAGCAGGGGAACCTACAGAGGGTGGAATAGCCAACCCAAGACAAGCAGAATGGCAGTGAGTGCTCCAACTGTGTATTTTGTGGTTTTGCCAGTCAATATGGGGGTTGCGAAGGCCAAGCCAAGGGAAACCGAGGATAAGAGGGGAGGCCGAGGAGGAGACTACTTTAACCTGGATGGTTTCTTTATGATTGCCAGACAGCATGAGAGAAACAGGGACAGTTTGGTGGGTAATATTGGCAAACTGATGGCCGTCTATAGCAGTAACTGTTATAGGTTTAGGCAGGGGCTTAACAGGGATCTCAGCCTGTGTGACCAGGTTGCTTTCAAGGAAACTATCCTCAGCTCCAGAGTTAATGGGAGAGACAGATTCCTGAACTGGACTGTAGCTGGGATTACTAGACGGGGAGCTGTAGGCATTGAGTCAGGTGTAGCACTCGCAAGTACGCCCACTTTTACTTGCGAGCTTTGTCTTTTGGGCGCACCGGACAGTTAACAAGGAAATGAGTGTTGTCCCCACAGTACATGCACTCACCAGCCCGCATGCGCCGTTCCTTTTTGGCAGGGAACAGACGAGCACGGCCCAGCTGCATGGGCTCGTCTAGTTCCGTGGTGGGAACTGCTGAGGTGTGTGTGCGGTGTCCGAGTGGTGGTGTTGCTAGGGTTGAAGAAAGCGAGGAGGCCCCACCCGCGGTGCAAACCCGACCGCCCCTCTCTGGTCTCCTCTCCCGTAGCCTGTTGTCTATCCGTGTAGCAAGGGAAACGAGAGAATGAAGGTTAGTAGGCTCATCACGAACAGCTAGTTCATCCTTAACCGTGTCATTCAAACCGTTAACAAATGCTCCCTGAAGAGCTTCGTCATTCCACTTGGAATCGGCTGCCAAGGTCCAGAAATCAATGGCGTATTCGGCCACGCTGCCCGTGCCCGGTCGTAGCTTGAACAGTCTCTTTGTGGCGGTACCGGTATGGTCCGGGTGATCAAACACAATTTCCAATTGAGAGGAAAAATCGTCAAACGACAGGCTGGCAATCTGTTGAGTGGAACAAGCCGCTTCTGCCCAAATCAAAGCTTTGCCCCTCAGTAATGTACCTTTGAGGATTCCGTGGAAAAAGACAGGGGCTTCTGTTGGAACACCAAGCGGCACTGAAGCAGGAAACCCCGGCATTTGTTCAGTTCCCCGGTGAAGGGTTCGGGCGAGGTCGTAGGGGGTTCCCGGAGGGCAGGAGCAGAAGCCAGGCCTGGACTGCAGGAGGAACAGGCGGAGGAGAAGCAGAGGGAGGAAGAGTAGTGAGTGTTACCAGGTTAGCTACCGGAGATGTGAGCTGAGACACTTGATCCAACAACCGCTGGTTGTTATCCAATAGAGACCGGATGAGTTGGTCGTGTTGTCCCAATAACATTCCCTGTGAGTGGAGGGCGCGTTGTACGCCATCACCCGTTGTCTCATGTGGCATCTCTGCTGAGTCCATGTTTGGCCAGTTCGTTCTGTTAAGCTCGGTGGTGACTCAGGCACAGAGACGGACACATGGACAGAGAGGGTGAATTAAGATGTTATTTATTCAGTGTGTTTAGGCGGAGAGAAACAGTTCAGGGCAGAACAGCTTCAGACCGGGATAGGAGTTGATTGGGGTGGAGAGCCAGTAGCACTGAGAGCTGGATGACGTGGATAACAGATGAGCAGGTTGCGGCGTGGGAGTGGCAGGAACGCAGGCAGCAGGTACAGACGGGATCTGATCGAAGGAGAGACAGGTTACAACGTGGCAGAAACAACGAGAATGCTGAGAGTGTAGGAACAGAAGCTGAGATCGCAGTACAGAACCAAGTTACCACAGATGGTGTAGGAACGAACTGGCGCTGGAGAGGTGACCAGCCCGGGTTGATAACTGCTGGTTGAGTGATGACAATGAGCTGCAGCTGGAGGTAACAGAGCAGAGAGAGAATGGCCACGCCCCCTGACATAGATCCTCTGAATGGGCTGCTGGGAAGGAGGAGACAGACACAGACAACATACACAGGGAAAAAGGGAAGAGGAAACAAGCGGGGACAGGGAAAACAAAGCCGGCCCATAACATCCTGTCTGACTTCTCTTTGTTCTGACAGCTATTTTCCCTCCTCCTCCCTTGCTTTATCCTGTCATTGCATCATCTGTCATTTTATCTCCTCTCCATCTCCACTTACCTCCAATCCACTTCACCTACCCTCATGACTATTCTCAAGTCATCTTGCAAAGAAACACTGCTTATTTTTCTGAAGATCCTTGAAACTTCAGATTAAAGAAAATGATCCCACGGCAAATCAACAAAGCCATGGAGCTGAAGTGTGTATCTGTAAGTCTGTTTGGACATACATATATATGTATATACAGTGTTAATCATAAGTGAATACACCCATGTTAAAGTTGACTAAAAAGAGGAATAAAAACTCATCTTTTGGAAATTGATCTTCTTGGAATTAAAATAGCCCCACATCATCACATACCCTTCACCATTACTAGAGATTGGCATGGTTTCATTTCAGTTAGCCTAAAAGCTGGTTTGATTTGCATTGAGAGATGATCTTATGGAAAGAACCCCATGCCAATCTCTAGGTATGGTGAAGGGTATGTAATGATGTGGGGCTATTTCAAGGCCAAGGGAACTTTACCAGGATGCATAGTATCCTGGATCCATTAAATAACTGGCCTTTAAAAAACAAAAATGCCTGCCTCTATGGGAATTTAATATAGGGGTGTACTTACTTATGCCCCCTGTATTTTAAGGAAGAACATTTATTCATTCACGATACATTATTCATTCACAAAGACAATTGCTGTCCTTAAAGGTTGGATTTTTCCTAATTCTTTTTTAATTATGGCATTAAGATCAATTTCCAAAAGATGTATTTTTTATTCCTCTTTTTAGCCAACTTTAGCATGGGTGTATTCACATATGCTTAGCACTGTATATACAGTATATATAAAGGTTGCCAATGGTAAACATAAAGCTGATCTGTTGTCTAGACAAGTCCTTATATCTACAGTAACATCACTTATCTGAATAACAAGCAAACACACACACACACACACACACACACACACACACACACACACACACACACACATGCTAACAAATGCATCTAAGGATTCATGGCCAAGACTGTTATGTATTATGTATAAACCTGTATGACCAAAGAACAGTGTATGCCTGAAAACATATTTTATTTGCTATCCACGTCTCAGTAACAAAAAAAAGAAGGTGTCAGCATTGTTTTTTAGCTCAGCAGAATATAACATTATCTCCCAAGTCCCACATAATGGTATTTGAGTTGATGCGTTTACTGTTCTTTTGTAGTGTAGGGCAGTGATTCCCAACCTTTTTGGTGTGAGATACCCCCACACTCCTGTCAGTGTCCATCACAGAATGTTTTGCGATTCCGTGAAACTGAGTTAAGGGTCCGTGTTCATTTCACGGAATTCTGTGAGATCAGGTTGTACTAGGCCTACTACTACTTGGGAGCAGTGTTTGGAATAACGCCGTTTAAAAGAACGGCGTTAGGTAACGACGTTATTTTTTCAGTAACGGGGTAATCTAACTAATTACTTTTCCCGTCGTTACAACGCCGTTAACGTTACTGGACGTTAAATGCGGTGCGTTATATGCATTAATTGAATAAACTGTGTAATCCGAACGCATCCCTTGCTAACAGCTACTGAGGAGGTGGGTTAATAACGAGGTAAGCGTTTATGATTGGCTAAGGCAGAGTCGTGTTTCATGGTAGCCAATCAGAGCCAGTGTTTTTACACACATGCCAGCACACGCGCCACACACACAACAGCTAAACAGATTAGGCAGAGATGGCGAGTCAGGAGCAATCCGATGAAAAGTTGGCATTTTCAAGGTGGAGATATGCACTACTTCAAATTAATTGTGGTCAAAGGCAAGAACGTGCATGTGTACA
Organism: Perca flavescens; assembly: GCF_004354835.1. Taxonomy (NCBI): domain Eukaryota; kingdom Metazoa; phylum Chordata; class Actinopteri; order Perciformes; family Percidae; genus Perca; species Perca flavescens. The sequence continues at coordinate 11,060,737 of NC_041334.1, forward strand.
TTATGTTCAGGAGCAAAGACTTTGTTGACATCCGTTATAAGCAACTCTAATTTAATGAAGCATCTCACAACGACACACGCATCTACAAAGCTAGTGGCCGAAACCAGCGATACTTCCACCACAGATGATAGCTCGCCATCCACTAGCAAGGACTCGGAGCAAAGTCCTCCAAGCAGCAAAAGCTAGATCTTTCTGCCTCACAACAAAAACCTATGACACAGGCTGAAGTCAACCGTATGACAGGCAGGTGTTAAAAGTATATGTGTCATATAAGTTTATATGGTGTAACTGTTTACTTTTCTTACAAAGATAATACTTGAAGTGCAGGATAAATCTCTTGCTGTCTGTCGACGTGCAATAAATATCGAAAGTTATGTACGTTAAACACCTGTCTGTTCTACTCATTTCAACTGACTTGTGAAAACTGCTAAAAAAAAATCCAAATTCTTTGACATATAGCAACTTTTTTTTTTTTTTTTTTTTTAAGTAACATAAATAGTTACTTTCCTGGTAACGAGTTACTTTTATTATAGAGTAATTCAGTTACTAACTCAGTTACTTTTTTGAACAAGTAGTGAGTAACTATAACTAATTACTTTTTTAAAGTAACGTTCCCAACACTGCTTGGGAGTGAAGCTAAATGTTTCAACTGTTTATCCATTACTTTTATCTTACTATTTGAACTGTTTAGTCAGTAGTTTTAGCAACTATTTCAGCTGCTTATGCGATACTTTTGCTATTTATTTGTAACATTTATTCATTACTTTTAGCTAACTATTTGAATGGTTTTGTCAGTAGTTTTAGCTAACTATTTGAACTGTTAGTAGTTTTAGCTAACTACTTGAACGGTTTAGTCAGTAGTTTTAGCTATTTCAACTGTTTAGTGAGTAGTTTTAGCTAACTATTTCAGCCGCTTATGCATTATGTATAGCTATTTATTTCTACCATTCATGTTTTCACCTGTTTGAAATCGTTGTGTTCAGGTGTTACAGCTGAGCTTTTTTTTTTATTAGTTGAGATGCTCCCCAATTTTTCCAAGTACCCCCTGAGGTACAAGCCGGTTAGAATTAACTGGTGTAGGGCACTGTACGGTTGTCAACACATCAATATAATATTAAAGCAGCTTTTGCTAAAGCAGAAATGGCATATCATTATTGGTTGACAAAACAATCTCACCACAAGGTTCATTTAGTAGCTGTTCTGGGAATTTTGATTGTTTCACATAGTCATCCTCATCCATTGTTGTTTTCTACGTTAAAATGTTCATTTAAAGTTCAGATTGAAGATTATTCTTGACCTTGAGAACAATAAGTGACCAAACAATTGCACCATAAGGTCCATTTAGTAGCTGCTTCTGGATTTTACCCTGTTGCCATTGAATTGTAGGTGTTTTTCCAATTTATTTTCCTGAAAGATTTAAACACTTCTAAACCTTAGTGTTTGTTTTTCTCTTTTTCAGTAACTGCAGCCAACATTTATTTTATTATTATTTTTATTCTACTGTAGATTCCCACATTTTTTCAAGAAATACCAAATATGTCAGGGTGAACTTGGGGGAAATGTGACTAGTCTGTGGATTGGACTATTTACATCTGCAATGCAACATATAGTCAATGCTGAAATGGGAGTTTGGATGTGTTATTTACTATAATAATCATATTCATAGCTTACAACATAAGTGTGTGAATATAAAATAAAAGGTTGAGCATATTAAAGAAACTTAAGAACATGTAATGAAACTAGAGGATACTAAATAAAGGTGGAAAGTTGGAACTTGTTGAATTTCTATATAAGTACTATATAACTTTTTAGTTTTGTGCTTTACAACTAATTGTTATTTAAACATTACAAATCCTGGGTATTAAGTGTTTGAACACATTGAAAGCAGTCTCTCTGCTGTTATTTCTTACGATCATAGGCATACATTCAGTTAGGGCACTACATTCAGTGGTATCATGCTGCCATCTGGTGGACATTTTCTTTTGCACAAACCTTTTGCACGTGTGTCAAATCTAAACACATTAGTGGGGCATGACCTCACTTTCAAATGGATTGTCATGACTTTTATGTCATATAAAGGCCATGAAAACCAATTTTCTCACCCACCTTCTTACTATGAGCATTTAGGTCCTACATGATCATAACATTTAAACAAAGATTGGGTTATTTTAGTGGAGAGAGTTTCTGTATTTACAGTTTTTTCTGAATGCTTCAACCCTAACCATGACTGTCATAGCACAATTTCTAAAACTATTAATACTCATAGCAAAACCACTCACTGAGTTTGCTAAACTAAAAGCACAAACACTGCTTTGAACTCAGTTGTAACACACACTTTGCAAAAGTGTAGGTACAATCCACTGCACAGCACTCTTTTTGCGGAACTGTAAACACAACTAACTGCTTTACACTCATTTTCCAAATGAAAAAAAAACACACTCCTAGCAAAACTATACACATGTATGGTTATTATTTACACTATTTTGCCAACTGTCTGGCACACTATCGCATGTGAAAACTGTTTTAGATAATTTGTTCACTTTGCAATCAGCCTAAACACTACAAATAAGCCACAGGTGAGCTGTCCGTGTGGAGTACAATGGATCACTCACCATCGTTCACCATCATGCAATCCTAAGCACATATAACACTGCGCACATCATTACATTCCTGGACACCTTACTTGACATGCTCACTAATGTTCAGAGACCAGAGCAGACCAGATACGTCATCATATGGGACAATGTTAGTTTCCATAGGGCTGCTTTGGTCTGCAACTGGTTTACAGATCACCGACTCTTCACTGTACTCAACCTCCCCGCATATACTCTCCATTCTTGAATCCAATTGAAGAGTTCTTCTCTGTCTGGCCCTGGAAGGTCTATGACCGGTATCCCCATCAATGAATAGCCCTTTTACAGGCAATGGAGGAGGCATGTGGGGATATTGACCAGGCATCATGTCAGGACTGGATACGGCATTCCAGAAGATATTTTCCCCGGTGCCTTGGACTAGGGGACATTGCATGTGATGTAGACAAAATTTTGTGGCCAGACCCAGAGAGACGACACAATGTAGACTGATTTTTTTTTTCTTTTCAGTGAAATTACTATTTGGGGTTTTGACTTGGAAAAAAACACTTGTGTTTGTTTTGATGTGTGTAGTTGGCACATTGTGTGCTTATTAATGTGATGGCTTGTGTTAACTGTTTGATACGAAAATACAATTTTTACGAAGGTTTGAAGAGTTATCAATCAATCAATCAATCAACATTTATTTATATAGCACTTTACAGTCACCAACAGGTATCCAAAGTGCTTCACATCAGAAACCAAGACTAAAACACACATCATATAACATATCATACGAAAAAGAATGACATATAGAAACAATAAAATCAGAAAAGGTTACATAGAAAATAGGAGAGGGAAATAGTCACACCACTACTATGTATTAAAAGCCTTTCTAAACAGATAAGTTTTAAGTCTAGACCTAAAAAGTTCTACATCTGTAGTCGTCCGAATTTCAGGGGGTAACTTGTTCCAGAGTCTCGGGGCAGCAACTGCAAAAGCCCGATCACCCCACCGTTTATACTTTGACCTTGGGACTTCTAAAACCAGCTGATTTGAGGACCGGTTGTGCTCACGCAGTGTTAAGATATTGGACAAATACTCCAGGGCCAGGCAGTTTTAGGCTTTAAAAACAACCTTAAGCAACGTTTATTAGCTTTTGCAAGAGAACTACAATGTTTTGCTGATTTGGTGAAAGGTTTTCTTATTTGTGTGTATAGTTTTGCAAAAATAGCCAATAGTTTTAAAAAATGTGCCTAAGCCATCAGAAAAAAACTGTAATGTCTGAGCCCTGTTTTTACAGTCCCTAGGTTACATTTCTCAATACTTAGGTCACTTTTTCAAAACTCTTAACACAGATCTCTTAACCCAGTGGTTCCCAACCTTTTTTCCTTGGCGCTCCCCCTACTCATGTCTAAGAAAAGCTGAGCCCCCCCCTAAACCAAAGTTGAGGTAACTCTCGAGATGAAGCCTTACTTTCCTTTTTGATACAGAGCAGTTATGTTTCATTCATAAAATAGTGATGCCGTGGCGGCAGGAAAAACGAGGATACAACAAAATATATAGTTTTCATACAGACTTTTGTATACATTATATATGCTAGTGTATTACCATAATTTGTTTAACGTGCAAATATTTCTTTTTTTTACCTCAACCTCAAACCAGATAAAGACTCGCGCCCCCCCTGTGATCTTTGCCACCCCCCCTGGGGGTGCCCGGACCCCAGGTTGGGAACCACTGTCTTAACCAACTTTCAGCTCGGCACAGCAGTTAATTTCACATTCAAAAAGCACTAAAACTACCAAATCACTACATGTCTCAAATCAACTCCTTCTCCCATAACACTAGCAAAGGTTGACAGCCAACAAACACACTTTGTCACCCACAAAACAATGACCTAAAATACACTAACAACAGGTATCATTATACAATGATTTCTTATTTAAAACAAGGACACCTCTCTACTGTTTAGAATTCACTGCAATATATGTTACTGGAATGAATCAGACATGATGCAGTACGCTTCAATGTATTGTATGTCTTTTATTAATTCCAAAATACAAGAATTTGTATACACACCATGCACTGGTACAGATACAATAGGAATGCTAATCTACTCGGTGCATTTGGCCACAGGTTCTCATCCACATCACATCTTATAACATCTAGGGCAATACACCTAGGAAAGAATCTTCTGGCATGCCTGATCCATCCCTGGCAATCTTCTGCTGATATATCCAGGCATCCAGCATTCATTGCTTCCAGGAGGGACATTTGATTATGTGGATGGTGGACATAAACCTTCCACCTCCATGAGGAAAATAATTCCTCTATGGGGTTTAGGAATGGAGAGTAAGGTGGGAGGAAAAGTGACACCATTCTGGGATGGGCTGCAAACCACTCGGTGACTACACGGGACTGGTGAAATGCCACATTGTCCCATACAATTATAAATGTTGGCTTATTTCTTTTCTCTGCATTCCTTTCCTCAACTAGCACAACCCTTTCATAGAGATCGTGCAAGAATGCAAGGAGACGCTCAGTGTTGTATGGCCCAATTAGTGGATTTTGTAACAGCAGTCCATCAGTGGACATTGCTGCACAAATGGTGATGTTGGCACCCCTCTGGCCCGGGACATCCACTGTGGTTCTCTTCCCAATCACATTCCTTCCTCGTCGCCGTGTTTTGGCCAAGATGAAACCCACCTCATCCACAAAGATGAAAATGTGGGGTGTTTGCCTGCCTTCAATCTCCATGACTCTCTAAAATCCACAAGGCAACATAAGAGTTAGGCTATAGCAGTAGTATACATTACCTAAAATGTATGTCTTTGTGTGTGTTTGGTTTTGTTCAAAAACTGTTCTGTATTTTACAGTATTGTGATCTTACCTGGACATATTGGTTCCTGAGTTGCCTGACATGTTCAGAGTTCCTCTCAAAAGGCACAATATACAACTGCTTCATCCTGACATGTTTTTTCAGGACTCTAGAAATAGTTGTTATGCTTACACTGTGAATATTTTCAAAAGTAATGTCAGTGAGTTTTATGCCGTTGTTTCTGATGACCATATCAACAATGGCAGTTTCCTGCACATCAGTGAACATCCTATGTCTCCCACCTGTGTGTGGTAGCCATTGAGTCCTAAGCAGAAAAGCAAAAGCAATTATACAAAAGTGGGTTTGCAGGCTTTGCTCTATTTCCTTCTGTAATATGCATTTCAGTCAGATGCCATGCAGAATACAAGTTACCTGTTGGTTTGCCCGGAAAGCTCTAACAATAGATGCCACTGTTGAGCATTGCAGATTTGACTGCACTCTCTGACCAGCCTCTCTCATTGAGAGACCATGATTGATTACATGATCAATTACAGTAGCTCTAATCTCATCTGAGACTACAGCTCTTGATCTTCCTCTTCTTCTTTCACCACGCATGAATTCCTCGCCTCCTCCCACCCACTCTTCTTCCATCTCTGGCTGGGTCCATGTTTACGTCACAATACAAAACTATTCTGAGGTTGTCTCCTTTTGTAATGAAATTGAAAGAGTAACACCTGTGTAGGTGTTCAGCCATAATGAGAATCAGCTGTGGTTGGTCCAATTATCCAATTGTTTTCATAGCATTTAATTGTTGACAACAAAGATGAAAACTGTGGCTCCCAGTTTGTTGCGTCAGGGTTTTTTTTCGGATTTTGGAGACAAGGACCTGTCAATTTGGAAGGGTAAGATCTAAGTGTGTGCAAAAAAATTTATTCACATTTGTATCATGATTCAAGCTCTACTGATTAAAAATTGATTCATGGAATTCCAAAAATGTATTCATATTTTTTGTTTTTGTTTTGTTTTGTAATGGTGTGTATATTACTGTCCTTGCCATTCCCATAGATGGCGCTGCGTCGAATTCACACTGACGCCTAAGCACTCTTGTCATAATCAAAAGAAGAACGAGTGCAGCAGAAGTAGTTTAGTTGGCACAAACAATGGCAAACCTCACAGAAAGAATTATTCAACCTGCTCCATCCTCATTGAAAGCAAGAGTTTGGGCACATTTCGGCTTTTATAACCTTGAGGGGAAGATGGAACTTGATAGGAATCATGCTATATGCAGGCTTTGCAAAGCGAAAGTTAAGTATTTTAGAAACACCACAAACTTGAGAAATCACATGGTACGATATCACCCAGAGATTAACATTAAAGACGTGGACGAACAACAACCTAAAGTACGTAACGTGCCAACCAACACACTCTTTCAATGCTCTAAACTCCCACCAAACTCTGAACAAAGAGCTCTTTTTATTTAACAGTTTTATTTCATACTTGAATTAAATGTATTTGAAAGCTGGCCAAAGATTGGCACTTTGCAGTTTTTAGTTGCAAAGGTTTTTATTTATGTATGAAGACATATAAAGTAATATCAAACTACATGTAATTTGTTGTTTCTTTTCTTTTAAATTGTATGTCTACTGCAATCACATCCGAAAAGTAACTACATTTACATACTGTGAATCGTTTTTTTAATCGAGAATTGATTTTGAATCAAATCTTTTTTGACATTTTCTGATTGTGCACCCCTAGCAAGATTAGCGTGGATAATAGTTGCCTCAAGTAAAGATATGTTAGAGCTATTTAATTTGACTTTTTACAAATTGACCTGCAAATGTACAGGCTGTCAAAAGCCATGGAGACATATTCCTAAGGAGTTATTTGGAGTACACATTCTGCCAGTACCACTGTGAGAATATGGCCAGTGTAGAGCACTTCACCTGCCTGGCATGTAGACCCAACATGATAGCTCTTTGTTAGTTGTTTTACACTTTGTAAAATGAACTGAACAAATAATGTCTTACACTGAACAAGCTATTTTTTCTTATTTTACTTACCGTATTTTGAGGGTACTTTCATCGCCAAGGTACAGCATTTTGTTGAGGTGATCAGGAATAAAATGAAAAGTGTTAGTTAGATATTAATATTTTTTTTTGCAATTTATGGCTTAAAACTTGAAATGTAGGATTTTCCATTCCAAATCAGTTAATTTTTTCCTCAAGACCAGATCGTGTTAGCTTAAATTGAAGAGACTAGTATCTCCCAACCAGCAATTTGAGCAATATGTTGCATCTCATCCAAGTTGTGTTTGAAATTGGGTATGTGGTGACATCCAAATTGGCTAGATTTTGGTAATAGTTAGGTAGTGAGTATGCATGTTTTTGTCACCTTGTTTGCTTAGCTGGAGTAAGGATAGTGAAAGATGCATTTTCCGAAGCTCCTTGAGCCCTGACAAAAAAAAAAAACTGTTGTATTTTGAAAATAAATCTTTAATGTCTCCAATCATTATAAAGATGCTCTTTGGTGTAACGTAACCTGACTCCATGGTTCTGATGGATTAAGTGATTACATTTTGTTTTAAGCGTAACTATTTTGTAATGCAGACTGCCGGCAGAGGAAACTGTGGAGCCAGTCAATGGTCTGCTGCACTTGAGACTGCCAGAAGAGCTAGTAAACTGGATGAAGAGGCCATTGAGGTGGTTGTTTGCCAACACAGAGTGCTATTGAAGGCCCTACCTTGAAAAGTTGTCGTCTCCATGTCAGAACTCAGACCTTTACTGCAGATGAGCCCATTCCTTTCTGTCATGCATGCCAAGGCCCATTCAAGCAAGTGTGAGGTACTATATGTTATTTATCATACAATTTGAAATGGTAACTTTTAGGGGTGTGACGAGATCTCGTTGTACGAGATCTCGCGAGATTAAAACATGACGAGATTTCTCGTCGAGGTAAAAAGTTGTCTCGTGATGCGATGTGATGTCAGCGTGATGGAGCGTGAAATTACTATTAAAGATCCCCCTGCCACTTTTAAATCATTTGTGTGGCAACATTTTTGCCACATTTTTTCTCTACTAACTACTGCACCCGCGACTCGCACGAGCTGTGGTGGTGCTGTAAGTGTTTTTGCATAGTGCTCGTGTTAGCCGCGGTATACAGCATTTTTTTCTTACAATGTTTACATATTGTGTTCGTCTTGTCTGTCACTCTTTCGCCGTTTATTATTTCCGCAGGAAAACCAAAATGTTGCCACACAAATGATTTAAAAGTGGCAGGGGGATCTTCAATAGTAATTCCACGCTCCATTACGCTGACATCACATCGCCTCACGAGACAACTTTTCACCTCGACGAGAAATCTCGTCTCGTTCTTTTGAACCCAATCTCGTGAAGGCGTTGATTAACTGAAAAACCATGACCATTATCAGGACTTTCCTCCATCACTTTATTCATTATGTTAAAAAGTCAGGAATGACATGTTAACAGTCCATGCTATTGGATGGAACCGACAGAGGCAGAATGGCCATACAAGCCTAAATTCACATTGCATCACCATCAGTGGTTTACGATACTATATGCTATGACTCTGCTCATGCTGTCCATCCAATATTGATTCCACAAAGAAAACACCAATGTTCTGAGCTCCGTCCGGAGAAATCAACACCCGTTGTACTCCAAACTTCTCATCAATGGATATACGAAGGCGCCCGCCAGATCACTTGACATGCCATCTAACCGGCGTCTTGGGCTCATTCAACTCACCAGTACACTACTACTCGCTGGTGATGTAGAACTTAATCCCGGACCACAATCTACTGCCAGCACACAAACAGATGTCATGGGACTGCCATTCCATGATGCACAGTCTGTATCACACCACAATAACCTTCTCACCACCGGGGCTGTGGCTAGGCCTCTACCATACCCACTCCTGGCGCTACCGGGGCTGTCTATGCCAGATGCTTAATTGTTGGCTTGGGCTACTGCTATGATCAACTCACCCCTCGCGCTGCCGCTCATGCCGGCCGTTCTTGGAGACGGGACTTCGGTGGGGCTTCCTGAGGCGTCGTTATTGGTTGGTTTGGAGCGGCGGACTGGTCCTGGCTTGATGGGCTCTGGCAGCGGTGCCGAGGATGCTAGCACGGTGCCAGAGCAGATGGTCAAAATATCCAGCGGCGGTGAGTCTCCAAAATTCCCATCAGTTTGTCACACTGCACTATTGACTACATCCAACAGACTTAGGAATCCCGTAATGAAAAAACATTGAGCTACAAAGTTATTTCAAATGCTCAATCAAGCTAAAACTGTATGGGACCCTGGATGTAAAGCAAAAGGGCTGTTTGGCGGACAGCTAAACATCCAGAGTATGATGTCCAAATGTGAACAACTGGAACATTTACTGGGAAATTCCAATATTGATTTCCTTGGTCTGACTGAGACATGGTTAACTAGTTCCTCTCCTGAGGCTTTAATTACCATGCCAGGATAAGATACTTTTAGGAAAGACAGAGACAAAGGGAGGGGAGGGGGAGTTTTATTATATGTTAAAAGGGGAACTTATATTGATTGTGTTGGTGTTAATATTTTACTGTCTGCTGAAATGTCATTGACCCTTATTTGTATGTATAGAAAACCTAACAAAATTTGATTTTTATGATCAGCTAAAAGCTCTCCTTAATAACTGTGACTTCAACAAAGAGCTTATCATAATGGGTGATTATAACATAAACTGGTATGATGAAGAGTGGAAGAAGAAACCTCAAGAACATTACAGACTACTATACTCTCACACAGTTAATTGAACAACCCGCTAGAATAACTCATCGATCACAAACCAGAATAGACTTATTGTTCACAAACAGACCTGATAGAGTCACTAAGATACACAATCTTATAACTGGCTTGTCGGATCACAATATCATTTTATTTACCAGAAAATTAGCAAAACAACGCTTTCATCCTTCAGCAAAACCCACATGTTATTATGAAGCAGTCCCAGTTGGTCAACAGCAGAACCTTGGAATAATTTCAGGAGAGGTGGAATGGGATAAAGTCCTCTCTACAGGTGATGTAGAGAATGACAGTAACCTATTCACTTCAAAAATCAAGGAATCTATGAGGCCTTTTTCAAAAGGCAGAGCCAACAGAAATTAAGGAGGGAAACACTGCCCTAGCTAAATGAAGAATGTAGAAAATTCATGAAGGATACAGATCTACTCTTGAAATGATCTATAAAATCAGGCCTCACGACAGACCGTCAAAAATTTACTTCAATGAGAAACAAAGTAATAAAGACAATAAGGCAAGCTAAAGCCAACTTCTTCATTAAGATTATTGAGGAGGCTAAAGGGAACGGGAAACAAATCTGGCAAAACATTAACAAACTGACTGGTAGAGAACAGAATCATAATAATGAAGAATTAGAACTGAGAATTAAAACTGAACGGGAACTGATCCTAACACCATAGCTCCAGAATTAAATGCCTTCTTTATAAATTCTGTCAATGAAATCACCCAACTTTTCAAACCACCTGACTACACCCCTTGCAGTGTAAATCATACACAACCGTGTTTTTTCATAGACCAAATAACTGAAACAGAAATGGCAAACATCATAAGACACTGAAAGACTCCAAGGATATAGACATCTATGGGCTTGACACCAACTTCATGTAGGTACAAGGGTGGCAAACAAGGTTAAATTCAATCTACAGAATTTCAAACAAATCAGGCCATTTCTCAGTCTAAGTGCCGCCAGAATGAATCTACACACAATGATATTCTCACATATTGAGTACTGTTTCACAAATTGGACATTAACTAACATGACAACGCTTAAGCCCATTGAAGTACTCTTCAAGAGAGCCATTAAAATCTTGGATAAAAAAGCATCACTGTAGCATACTGGAAAAACACAAATTATTGAGTTTTGAGAATTTAAAACTTTTTAAGTATGTCTGTTTTGTATATAAGGCAATACACCATTGAGCACCACCCCCACTGAATGACTTCTTTCAAAGAATTGAGAGTGGTGGTAGTACAAGGGCCTCCACCAAAGGGGACTGTGTAATACCTTTTAGGCGCACCACATTTGAACAAACTGTTTTGTCAGTAAAGGGAAATAAATATTGGAATAGCCTACCCCCCACAATAAGGGACTGTCCCACATACATCAATTTTAAAACTCATTTAAAAATCTGGCTTTTAGAAAACCAAAACTGTACTCACTTTTAACTGCCTCACACATTTCATTGTGTGTGACATTTACATGTTCTGTTGTATTTTATCTGGACTGTTTCTTTTGAATTTGACAGATATAAGGGCTATTATGTCTTTTAATTCATTTGTTTTTATTTTGATTCATCAATTGTTAAATGATTTTAAGTACAAGGCTTTAACAGTATTGTATTTATCATATCTGCATACACACACGTGTGCATTATGTTTTCTGTGTTTTGTAACAACAAAATTCAACAGTTGAAAAAAGTTTGAAAAAAATCAAGCTCTACAATGAGCAGGTTCCAGATGAGGAGCACATCCTTGAGGATAAGGTGGAGAGCAGACTCTGTGGTGGGAGAAGACAGTGGGGCAGACCACACCTCTCCAGACCACAGTGGAAGGTGCACAGCAGATGTACTGAACAATTTATGTGTGTGTATGTGTGTAGTGCTAGTATTTATGGGTTTTGCTTACATGACTATCTTTTAGAAGGTATGCTTCCTGTTAAGAATGTGTTGTGGTTGGGTTCTTTTAGTTCTCCTGCCTGCTACTTCCAGCTGACGATGCACACCTGTTCCCCATTCCACTCACCATCTTCGCTGGATCCTTGTCTCTGCCTCTCTGGTGACAAGCGCTGCAAGCTCTCTCAGCAAACAGTTGTAGTTTTTCCGGTTGTTATTCTGTGCTTGTCCTTACCTCTCCTTGTGTTTCTCCCCGCAGTCACCAGCTCCATATCTCGCTCCCGCCTCCAGTCAGCTCCCTCACCATCCTATCCCCAGTAAGCTCCCACGCTATCCTATCCCAGCAAGCTTTCAGTGCAAAGACACTTTACAGGCAACAATAATATGGTGCACTGCAAAGTGAGACACTTTAGCAATAGAATGGTCAAGGGCACTTTAGCAATATTATGGTCAAAATCTTTTTTGATTTCTCTGGAGCTGGGTTTTCGCCATAATTCCAGGGTAGATATGGACATGCCGGGCATCAATGTGACACTGAATATCTGTAGTATGTGAATCCCGTTTCCATTTCAACAATGAGCCATATTTGGCCTTTTGGGGCCACTGCAAAGTGAGGCACTTTAGCAATAGACTGGTCAAAATCTTGATTTCTCCATAATTCCAGGGTATATGTGGACATGCTGGGCATCATTGTGTCGCTGAGGACCTGTATTATGTGAATCGGTATTGTATGACCCATACTTGTCCATGCTTTTATCTTCAGTAGACTTGACTACTGTAACAATGTCTTGACAGGTCTCCCTAAAATAATCAATCAGACAGCTGCAGCTGATTCAGAACGCTGCTGCCTGAGTCCTCACTAAAACCAAGAAAGTGGATCACATCACTCCAGTTCTGAAGCCTCTATACTGGCTTCCCGTGCCTCAAAGAATTGATTTCAAAATACTTTTGCTGGTTTATAAATCACTAAACGGTTTAGGGCCAAAATACATTTCTGATCTGCTACTACACTATGACCCACCTAGACCTCTCAGGTCGTCTGGGACAGGTCTACTTGTTGTCCCCAGAGTCCGAACTAAACAGGGGGAAGCAGCGTTCAGTTTTTATGCTTCACCTATCTGGAACAAACTCCCAGAAAACTGCAGGGGCCTGTTTTACAAAACCATGATAAGGGATTAAGCCGGTATTTCCCAGTTATCCTGGATGAATTAAGCCTTGATTCGGTTTTACGAAAGCGGAGGCACATAAATCACCAAGGAGATTTATTCTGTGCAGCTAGCCTGCTCCTGACCAGGCAAACAGCCAGGATTTATTTAATCCTGGAGCCTTTTCTGATCACCCAGCAGTGGTTTTACCCTATTGTTATCAGCCTAGATTAAAATACAACAGGTGCTTATTGCTGTTTATTTAAGTACTGTTATTATTTAAAGTTGTGACTATTAAATAGATTTTTATTTATAATTATTCATGTGAAAGTCATTGTTACTGTTATATTGCTGTATGAAGACCACTGTTCATATTGTTGTTAGAAGTTTGATGAATATATTATGGCAGTTGTTGAGATAATTAGTGTAGCTCCCTCCAGTTAACAGACACGGACACAAGGCGTTCTTGTCTACGGGCATTTATTAGTTGAATTACGTCATCGTCGATGCCATCAAACATGCCGTGAGAACTAAATAAAAACATAGAAATCACATAAGTTACAGAAATAAGATTATTCTCACAGAGAATAGCACATGAATAATAAACAACACAACGTTAGCTTGACTGTTAATAAAACGCCACACAGCTATGCTTTTACATTGATAATTACACATTAAAAGAACTATGCATACCTCATTGGCCGCGTTAACTCCAGGGGAGTGAAAAACACAGGTTACAAGGCAACTTCTCTCTCGTGTCTCTCGTTGAACTTACAAATACAATGACATTACCAATTAACTTAACGAGCCGCAGTTGGATCGGCATGTGCTGCATGCTCCGATGCTGGTGTACCGTCAATAAACGTCTGAACCAACAGAACCTCAGAACAATAGTTCCGCTACATAAGCCTACATAAAAACAGGTCAGCTTGTACACATATTTCAAAATAAAAGAAATGCAGAGAAATGAAAATATTTATTTATTAATCAAATTAAAACTATTCCTTTTATGAGACAAATTATGCAACTGTCTCTGCTGGCAGCTACACTCCCACCAAATCACTGGTGATTTCTTATTAACTTAAAGATTTCAACTTAAAATTACGAGACTTTTAAGTGAGGTAGCAAAACCAAGGCTGCATTAATCAGCTTCAAGCAGGGTAATCGTCTTGTGAATAGGCCGTTCTAGGTAGGTTTGCTTTGTGAGCCGCTTTCCTTGGTCATCCAGTGCTGATTCACTGATCAGCAATCGCAGCTTTCTCACATGTCCATCTTCACCAGGATACACTTCAATGACCTTGGCAAGTTTCCACTCATTTCGTGGTGCATTGTCATCTTGCACGATCACGATATCGTTGACCTGCGCATTTCTGCGGGTTTTGTGCCATTTTTGTCTCTCTTGCAGATTTAACATGTACTCTTTTTTCCACCTAGACCAAAACTCGTTGGCTAAGTGCTGAACTTTACGCCATCTTTTGCGAAGATAAAGGTCTTCTTTCACGAAGTCTCCAGGTGGTGGCAAGACTATGGAAGACTTCATTGTCAAAATGTGATTGGGCGTAAGAGGCTGTGGCCCAGCTGGATCACTCAGCATATGTGCTGTTAAAGGTCGGCTGTTTATAATTGCCATTACTTCGTAAAGATAAGTTCTCAAAGATGAACTGTCAAGTCTTTGGGATGTCTGATCTAAAATGGATGTCAACACACTTCGTATTGTCCTAATCTGCCTTTCCCAAGCTCCACCCATGTGGCTAGCAGAGGGAGGGTTCATGACAAACTCACAGCCCAGTTGCTTTAGGCATTCTTGTTCCATCTCTTTAACAGCTTCCAGGAACTCACGTCTTGCGCCAACAAAGTTGGTGCCCTGGTCAGAACGAAGTTGTTGAACATTACCACGCAAAGCAATGAGAGCACGAAGAGCATTGACAAAAGAATCGGTCGTCATATCATCAAGCAGTTCTATATGCACAGCACGAGAACACAAACAAGTGAAAAGCAGGCCATAGCGCTTCACTTCTCTCCTTCCATCCTTAACGTAGAATGGCCCGAAACAATCCATCCCACAATATGTAAAAGGGGGCGTTGTCTCCATACGTTCACGAGGTAAGTTTGCCATTCTTTGTTCCTCTGTAGACCTTCTGAACTTTCGACACTTGACACACTTGTAGATGTAGGACGATACTGCATGACTGCATCCAAGTATCCAGATACCGTTAGCCCTTAGCTCATTCATCGTCATGCCACGTCCTTGGTGTTGCACTCGCTGATGGTAGTGTGCAATCAGTAACTTTGTTATGTGGCTGGTCTTTGGTAAGACTGCTGGGTGCTTGATGTGAGGGTGCAGAGTGGCATGCTCTAGTCGACCTCCCACCCTGAGGATGCCTTGTTCATCCACAAAAGGATTTAGCCTTTGCAGGTTGCCTTTGGTTATTTCTTTCTTGCATTGAATACTTTGGATTTCCACAGAGAAGTTATATCTCTGGACGATGCTTATGATGGTAAGTTCTGCATCTTCTCTCTCTTCCAGACTGCTGGCTTCGTTGGTTCTTGATGTCAACCCTTTGAACTCTTTGACACATCGCTTAAGTCTAGCGATGGCCTTGACCAACCTTGTCCAGCTGGAGAACTTGAGAAAACGTTTAAGCAGTGAATCTTCTGTTGTCAATGTCTTATGCACAAAGACCTTACGAATTTCTGGGTCTTCAACTGCAATGTCCACCTTACTATCTTCACTGGGGAGCTCTTCACACCAAAGAAAATCTGGACCGGTAAACCAATTGGAAGCAATGAGCTCTTTTGCCTTAAGGCCCCTTGACGCATGGTCAGCTGGATTTTCTTCCGAGGACACGTATCTCCATTGACTTGGCTTAGTACTCTCCTTGATGCGTTGAATGCGGTTTGCCACAAAAACATGGAACCTTCTTGCATCGTTGTTGACGTACCCAAGGACGACCTTGGAGTCAGTCCAGAAGAATTCTTGGGCCTCTGCTATATCCAACTCCTTTCTGAGCAGATCACTTGTACGCACAGCAACAACAGCTGCTGAAAGCTCAAGTCTTGGAACTGTTGTGACCTTTGTCGGAGCCACTCTGGCTTTGCCCATCACCAAAGCACAGTGAGTTTGTCCTGATGCCCCGATCACTCTCAGGTAGCTGCACTCTCCATATCCTGTGATGCTAGCATCCGAGAAGTGATGGAGTTCATATTTCCGGTCTTCTGGAAAACTTGCTGGAAGGTAACATCTGTCTATCTTGAGATCACCTAGGTTCTTTAGGTCCAAGAGCCAGGATTCCCATTGTGGTCGAAGATCATCCGATAGTGGTTCATCCCATCCGACCTTGTCCCGGCACATTTGCTGAAGCATTTGCTTTCCGACTAGAACGAACGGTGCTACAAAGCCAAGAGGGTCATAAATAGATGCAACTGTCGATAACACTCCTCTTCTAGAGAACGGTTGTTCACTCACCACTATTCTGAATTTGAACTGATCTGAGGCAATGCACCAGTTAACCCCTAGGGCTCTCTCCATTTGGTACTCACCCAAGGTTAGGTCTTGATTCATTGCTGTTTGAGCACACTCCTCTTTGGGGATTGACGCTAGCACCTCCTGACTGTTGGAGACAAACTTGTGGATGCGTAGCTTGCCATCGCTACAAAGCTGTCTTGCTTCACTGACTAGCTGCTTTGCTTCTTCTTCTGTTGACACACTTGTCAACCCATCATCCACATAGAAGTTTCTTTCAATGAAGCGGATGGATGCTTCACTGAAACGACCTTGCCCTTGTGCAGCAATGTGTTTTAGGCCGTAGTTTGCACAGCTGGGTGACGAGGCTGCACCAAACAAGTGCACTTTCATTCGAAAGACAGATGGTTCAGAGTGGTAGTCCCCATTCTCCCACCAGAGGAACCTTAGATAGTCTTGGTCTTCTGCTCTTACGTGAAATTGATGAAACATGCGTTCTATGTCGCACATTATTGCTACTGGACCCTTGCGGAAACGACAGAGAACACCTACCAACGTGTTGGTCAGCTCTGGCCCAGTAAGCAGATGATCGTTCAATGACACGCCTTGAAACGTCGCTGAGCAGTCAAACACGACGCGTATCTTGTCCGGTTTTTGTGGGTGATACACCCCGTGGTGAGGGATGTACCAAGCAGGGCTCTTGTTGATTTCCTCTTCAGGGACTTTCTCAGCATCTCCACGCATCATGGTTTCATTCATGAAGATTAAGTAATCCCTGTGGTACTGTTTGTCTTTCTCAAATCTCTTACTCAGACACTTAAGGCGATGAACAGCACATTTCCTGTTGTCTGGAAGACTTGGCCTGTCTTCCTTAAATGGCAAAGGCATTTCACAGTGACCGTCAGGCTTAATCTTGATTCCCTCCTCCATTATTGAAATGAAGCGAAAATCTTCTTGTGAGAAGTGAGAATCCTCCACGCTTCTTTCATTAAAGTCTGACTCCAATATCTTCATGACATTTGGCGGAGTGATTAACTCCTTGACTTGTGTTCGACAAATGTATCGGACTTCACTTGTCAGATTGGCAGGCGACGGAAGGCATGGCATTACTTGTCTGACGATAGTTCTGTGGCTGCTTCCAATTACATCCCCATAGTCGACACAGGAGCTACCAGATCCAATGATACTCCAGCCGAGGTCTGTTTTTTGAGCAAAAGGCTCCTCATCTTTGCCTGATACAACTTCTCTGGGTAACAGGGCTTGAGAACAATTGTAGCCTATAAGCAGGCCAACGTCGCAGTCAATTAGAGGAGCAATCTCTTCGGCTAGGTGCTCTAGATGAGGCCATGCTCTTGCTGTCTTGGGTGTAGGAATGTGACTTACATTGGCAGGAATGAAGTCTCTTGAATAGGTTACTGGAAGAGTGATTTTCTTCGCTGAATAAAAGCCTCTGATCTGTAACCCAGTTAATTTCTGACTTGGAATGACTGTACTTCTTGATGACAATGTTGAGAGTTTAAGTTGCACTGTCTCCTTCTGTGTGTCCAGAGCGTCTGCCTTCTCTTTCAGGATAAAGGTGGTGTCACTTTGGCTATCCAGTAAAGCATATACGAGAACTTCATGCTCTGGGTTACTTGTTGTTGACAACCACACTGGAATAACGGTGGACGTGTAGGTTCCATTCATGGTTTGCACCACACGGTTAGAGGTGGCTTCCTTAGAAGCTTCATTTGATTGCTTAGAATCCATCCTTTCCTTCTCTTTGGCTTGGTTCCAACTCTCCTTTCTCTCATCATCTCCGTGAACTTTCTTTCTATCGTCCTTGACACGGTCTTCATGCAGACAGGTTGGGTGCTTCTTTTTACATGTCTCGCAAACACTCCTCCTTTCACAGTTCTTCGAACGGTGTCCTGTCTTCAAGCATCCAAAACACAGTCCTTTAGTTTGCACAAACTTGACCCTTTCTGAGATTGACTTTTCTTTGAACTTTCGACATGTTTGAATGCCATGGTGCAACTTCTCACAAAAGACACATGTTTTAGGGTCTGGGTTTTCTTCTGAGCTGCTTGCCAGCACCTTTGCACCAACATTTCGAGGCTTTGGTGTCTTAACCTTTTCACTATCACCAGACTTCAGAGCATGAAGAGATGTCACAGGGTTGCACGCTATCTTGGCTTCTCTTGCAACAAACTGAACAAATTTGCTGAAGCTTGGAAATTCATGTGTTGATTCCTCCACCACAAGGACCTTTCTGTTCCATCTGGCTGTTAACCAATCAGGAAGCTTGTTGAGCATTCTTTGGTTTTCACCACAGTCATTTAGGACTGCGAGACTCTTGATTTGAGACATTGCTGCTTCACAGCTTTGCAGAAAATCTGCGAATTTTCTTAGCTCAATGCTGTCCTTGGGTCCTATTTTTGGCCATGAAGTTATCTTATCCCTGAAGGCCTTGGCAATCACAAAGGGGTTTCCGTACCTTTCTTCCAGGATGTCCAATGCTGAATAGTAGGCTGCATCCGTGCCTAGCAGGAAGTAACCTTCAATAGCTTTCTTTGCAGGTCCTCCAACATACTTGCGGAGGTAGTAGACTTTCTCATTCACTGGAATATTCTTCCTGCCAATCAATGTCTCAAAGGACGTTTTCCAGTCTTTGTACCTTAGTGGGTCTCCATTGAAAACAGAAGGCTCTGGTATTGGGAGATGGCTTGCATTGATCGACTCTGTTATTGCTTTGGCCAGTGCTGTAGTGCTATCTTCTTGATGAGCAACGACAGCAGGTTGCACACTTTCAACAGTCTCTGTCACCATAGCAGGTTGTACACGTGTGGCGTTTTGTGGTGTTGCCACATGATGCACAGAAAGACTTCTTTGGTTAATTGTAGCTTCGGTTTTCACATGCTTACTGCTATGGAGCAACTCTGATATCTCTTCGTCCGAACCCAGTTCCTGTTCGTAGACTTGTAAACGTGCTTTTGCAGCATTCATTTTCTTAAGTGTCTCTAAGCGCTCTAACTGCCTGCGCTTCTCTTCCAATGCATTTTTTCTTGCAGCATTTTCTTCTTCTTGCAGTGCAAGCCTCTTTCTGTTCTCAACTTCAAGGTTCCCAAGCTCTTGTTCCTTCAGTTCCATGTCCTCTAAGACCTTTAATGTGGCTTGCGTTGCAGCTAGCTCTGCTGCAGCTTCCAGCTTCTTTGTAGAGGTCAGGCTTGATTGCTTTGAACTGATGCTTGCAGACTTTGAACTTCGTGAAAATACACTAGACCTTTTGGAGGTTGCACGTGTAAGCACCGAGCCAGTCTCAGTCCAGTATGCTCGTTCCTTGGGAGTATCTGGTACCCTTTCTCTTAATTCAAGAGAATCCTCTGCATGTTCCAAGAGCTTTCCTGAGACAGCATCACACGTGTCTACTCGGCGGCGCATCTTGCCATCCGGAGTAGTGTGTTGGCGTAAATCTTGGTAAGCTTGTTTTACACTTATTGAAGCGTTACGGATCTTGGTCATGTAGTTTTGCAGGATCTCAGTGGAGAATGTTCCATCAATTGCTTTCCTAGTCTCTTTAGCAAGAACTTTCCATTTGTCATAAGAGGTTGTAAAGCGATGTTGAAGCCTTTTAGTCTGGCTGTCATACAGTTCTTGACCCTTTTCAGTAAGCTCTCGGGCTCTTTGGCTTCTTCTTAGACTTTCCTCTACAGCGGCTTGGGTTTCTACAGCTACCTCAGTCTCTTTTGATGGTTTTGCAAATGCATCTATATCAAGGTCTCTAAACTGCTGCTGTAAACCTGTTGCTCCATTGTTAGCGTCTAAGTCCCTTTCATTTGTCTCATACTCCGACATTTTCAATATTTTTGAACTGGCCCTTTAACACCTTTTTGTTTAATAGCTCAAACTTAACATGAGTTAAATGGGGTAAGTGACAAACCTAGCTTAATGTTACCAGTTAGCTTTGTTTACATTGCAATAATGTACCTTACTTTACCTTCAGATTTAACCAAATATGATTTTACAGTGTACTCTGCTAGAAACACTTTCCACAATGCAAGTTAACTTATTTCACTTAAACAGAATAAACACTCCTCTTTAACACCAAATAATACCAAAAAATTGGAAACTTTATAATGGTCCCTTTAGATGAGTATTTACCCTTCAAATAGCTTAGCAGTAAATAACTTGGTGAACTGAGCAATATTTCAACATGTAAACACGTACATCACAAATTAACATTGAACTTTTAGCACTTATGGAGCCCCTTTAAGCAGTTGAAGGCTATCCACTTCTTAATATTTAACTTGTTTTAAATATTCAACTTCTTGTAGGTTTAACCATGCAATGCTCCCGGGTTCTGCTTGCCTCTTAATGTTAACAGTGTATGCACAGTCTTATCTTTTGATGCTCGAATTCAATGTAAACGTGCTTGCAGCTCCGTCAACGGACGGCAGGCGTGGATCATCATCTTTCCACGTCTCCACCTCGTGTCGAGCAGGCTGAGTTCTCACTGTAGCTCCCTCCAGTTAACAGACACGGACACAAGGCGTTCTTGTCTACGGGCATTTATTAGTTGAATTACGTCATCGTCGATGCCATCAAACATGCCGTGAGAACTAAATAAAAACATAGAAATCACATAAGTTACAGAAATAAGATTATTCTCACAGAGAATAGCACATGAATAATAAACAACACAACGTTAGCTTGACTGTTAATAAAACGCCACACAGCTATGCTTTTACATTGATAATTACACATTAAAAGAACTATGCATACCTCATTGGCGCGTTAACTCCAGGGGAGTGAAAACACAGGTTACAAGGCAACTTCTCTCTCGTGTCTCTCGTTGAACTTACAAATACAATGACATTACCAATTAACTTAACGAGCCGCAGTTGGATCGGCATGTGCTGCATGCTCCGATGCTGGTGTACCGTCAATAAACGTCTGAACCAACCGAACCTCAGAACAATAGTTCCGCTACATAAGCCTACATAAAAACAGGTCAGCTTGTACACATATTTCAAAATAAAAGAAATGCAGAGAAATGAAAATATTTATTTATTAATCAAATTAAAACTATTACTTTTATGAGACAAATTATGCAACTGTCTCTGCTGGCAGCTACAATTAGAAAAGGCTGATAAAATTTCAAATGTGTTTTTAAATGAAGTCTGTTACTAAGGCCAATACATGAAATGCTGTACATTTATATATATATTTTTTATTCTTTAACAATAAAGGGTCATGTATGTTCCACTTCCATGTGCATTGTATTTGGCATTCTTAGCACAAAATTTATGTTGTCCAGTAAACTGGGACTATAATTTGGTAGGATTGTACAATTTAAGAACATATCCTAATTGTACAATCCTCCCAAATTAAAGTCTTATTTCACTGGACCAGTAACTATCTAGTGATGTAGGCTACTGTACATTCATGTAACAACAGGGAGAGGACACCTCAATGGTTGTTGACCTTATATTTGGGGGGAAATAACATAATAAATATACTCCGTTCCATTCATGTTTACAGTGTGCATGGACTTTATCACTTAATTATCTTTATAGTTTCTAGATTTTGGAGTCCAATTTCTTCAGTGTCTTCATTTTCTATGTCCATATATACAGGGCGCAAGGCATATAATATGTAGAGAAGGAAACTCGTCCTCTATAAAAAATGAAACGCGAGAAAAAGCGTGGCAGATAATAGCGGACTGACTGAAAGTCTAAAAATATACATTTATGAACTACTGCTCTTAACTGAAACCATTCAATGAGTCACTGTCATTTGCAGAAATGAACAGTTGTACACTTTGCATTAAAAGCGAGCAGTGGAAGTTAATATGACTTAGGACATTTATATTTTAGCCCATCAGAGAGAGGGAGGAACAGAGTGAAAGAGATATTTACGCATCATATTCTAGGGTTGTAGAAAATTGATCTTCATGGTAAATTTCCTGAGTAACATTATCTTCTGCTTACTTTTAAGGCAAAGAGTACAACTGTTAATTTGTGAAAATGATTAGTAGCCAAATCCTTGAATGGTATAATTATGACGGTTTCAGTTCAGAGCCGTTGTCAGTTAATGTATATATTTAGGCTACAATTACGCATTCAGTCGGTTAGTGATCGTCTGCCTCGCTTTCTCGCGGTTTCATTACAGCGGCCGTGTTTCTTTTCTTTTTATACAAATGTGTTTCACGTCATCATACTTCCACTTGAAGCTGCTGCTCACTCTGTATAAAGTGTGTACAATGCGTATTCTCCATTTTGGCATCAGTAAATCTGTAATCGACCTTGCGCTCTTTTGAGGAAAGCCGTAGACGTGCATCTATCTGAATTACTTCAGCCTGGCTCGACCTAGTCGCTTCTCCTCAGCCTGGCTCGACCTTCGTGAAACGCACCAAGCCAGGATGCACAGATTAGACTAGGTCAAGCCTCGCTTTATCAGTTATCCTGGATTTATAAATTCTGCTTTTGTGAAACAGGCCCCTGGTCCGCTGCAACTCTGTTCATTTAAATCAAGGCTGAAGACCTATCTTTTTGATGTTGCCTTTCTTTAAATAACCTATTTTAGCTGCTTTTATATGTTTAACTGTTTTAACTGCTCTTTCTTACTGAAGTTGACACTGTATGACATTGTATGTAAGCGCTTTAAACTTTAATTTTTTTTCAATTTCTTATAGTGCACTGTAACTTTTTATTTAAATATTTTATTTTAGACGGTCTGAAGACTGTTCCGGGTTTTGCAAGGTTTGCCGAAGAAAAGAACTAAGCCTTGTGGTGACGACTGCATTGAAAAGAAAAAAAAAAAAAAAAAAAAAAGAGTATACTAAAGCTTCTGTAACTATGGGGAATGAAACCTCCATGTGAAGCATCTGGACCAATTGTTGGTGAGATGAACCAGAAATATTGACCGAACTGCTTGAGATGTCTGACATATTGGTTCTTTCTTTAACTAACATAATTTATCTGCTTTTATATGTCTAACTGTTTTAACTGCTCTTTTATTCATGTATTTTCTCTATTCTTTAAATTCTTATACTGCACTTTTAAATTGTTTAATTGCTAAAGTGCCTCAATTTGCAGTGCCCCCAGATGGCCAAATATGGCTCCCCATTGAAATGGAAATCTGATATCCATAACACAGATCTTCAGTGTCCCATTGATGCCCAGTAGGTCCATATCTACCCTGGAATTATGGAGAAAACCCTGCTCCAGAGAAATCAAGGTGTAGACCATTCTATTGCTAAACTGCCTTCGACCATTCTATTGCTAAAGTGACTCACTTTGCAGTGCCCCCAGATGGCCAAATATGGCTCCCTGTTGAAATGGAAACCTGATTTGCGTGACAGATCTTCAGTGTCCCACTGATGCCCAGCATGTCCATATCTACCCTGGAATCATGGAGAAAACAAGACTTTGATGATTCTATTGCAAAAGTGCCTTTGGTATAGACCATTGCTAAAGTTAAATGAAATGGAAAACTGATTAACTTAACACATATCTTCAGTGTCCCATTGATGCCAAGCAGGTCCATATCTACCCTGGAGTTATGGAGAAAACCCTGCTCCAGAGAAATCAAGGTATAGACCATTCTATTGCTAAAATGCCTTTACAGTTGGACATTACAGACATTACAGTTGGACATTACAGACATTACAGTTGGACATTACATACATTACAGTTGGACATTACAGTTAGACATTACAGTTGGACATTACAGTTAGACATTACAGACATTAAAGTTGGATATTACAGAAATTAGACATTACAGACATTACAGCCATTACAATTAGAAATTACAGACATTACAGTTAGACATTACAGACATTACAGTTGGACATTACTGTTATACATTACAGACATTACAGTTAGACATTACAGACATTACAGTTGGACATTACAGTTAGACATTACAGACATTAAAGTTGGACATTACAGTTAGACATTACAGACATTAAAGTTGGATATTACAGACATTAGTTAGACATTACAGACATTACAGCCATTATAGTTAGACATTACAGACATTACAGTTGGACATTACAGTTAGACATTACAGACATTACAGTTGGACATTAGTTATACATTACAGACATTACAGTTGGACATTACAGTTAGACATTACAGACA
Organism: Perca flavescens; assembly: GCF_004354835.1. NCBI lineage: Eukaryota > Metazoa > Chordata > Actinopteri > Perciformes > Percidae > Perca > Perca flavescens. The sequence goes on from NC_041334.1 coordinate 11,085,535, forward strand.
TTACAGTTGGACATTACAGTTAAACATTACAGACATTACAGTTGGACATTACAGTTAGACATGACAGACATTACAGACATTACAGTTGGACATTACAGATAGACATTACAGACATTACAGTTAGACATTACAGACATTACAGTTAGACATTACAGTTAGACATTACAGTTGGACATTAGAGACATTACAGACATTACAGTTAGACATTACAGACATTACAGTTAGACATTACAGACATTACAGTTGGACATTACAGATATTACAGTTGGACATTACAGTTAGACATTACAGACATTACAGTTAGACATTACAGACATTACAGTTGGACATTACAGTTAAACATTACAGACATTACAGTTGGACATTACAGTTAGACATTACAGACATTACAGTTGGAAATTACAGTTAGACGTTACAGACATTACAGTTGGACATTACAGTTGGACATTACAGACATTACAGTTGGACATTACAGTCATTACAGTTGGACATTACAGACATTACAGTTGGACATTACAGATAGACATTACAGACATTACAGTTGGACATTACAGACATTACAGTTAGACATTACAGTTAGACATTACAGTTGGACATTAGAGACATTACAGACATTACAGTTAGACATTACAGACATTACAGTTGGACATTACAGTTAGACATTACAGACATTACAGTTGGAAATTACAGTTAGACGTTACAGACATTACAGTTGGACATTACAGTTGGACATTACAGACATTACAGTTGACATTACAGTTGGACATTACAGACATTACAGTTGGACATTACAGTCATTACAGTTAGACATTACAGACATTACAGTTGGACATTACAGATATTACAGTTGGATATTACAGTTAGACATTACAGACATTACAGTTGGACATTACAGTTAGACATTACAGACATTACAGTTGGACATTACAGATATTACAGTTGGATATTACAGTTAGACATTACAGACATTACAGTTAGACATTACAGACATTACAGTTGGACATTACAGTTAGACATTACAGACATTACAGTTGGAAATTACAGTTAGACGTTACAGACATTACAGTTGGACATTACAGTTGGACATTACAGACATTACAGTTGGACATTACAGACATTACAGTTGGACATTACAGTTGGACATTACAGTCATTACAGTTGGACATTACAGACATTACAGTTGGACATTACAGATAGACATTACAGACATTACAGTTATACATTACAGTTAGACATTACAGTTGGACATTACAGTTGGACATTAGAGACATTACAGACATTACAGTTAGACATTACAGACATTACAGTTGGACATTACAGTTAGACATTACAGACATTACAGTTGGAAATTACAGTTAGACGTTACAGACATTACAGTTGGACATTACAGACATTACAGTTGACATTACAGTTGGACATTACAGACATTACAGTTGGACATTACAGACATTACAGTTGGACATTACAGTCATTACAGTTGGACATTACAGACAATACAGGATTACAGTTAGATATTACAGTCATTACAGTTAGACATTACAGACATTACAGTTGGACATTACAGTTAGACATTACAGACATTACAGTTGGACATTAGTTATACATTACAGACATTACAGTTAGACATTACAGACATTAAAGTTGGACATTACAGACATTACAGTTGGACATTACAGTTAGACATGACAGACATTACAGTTGGACATTACAGACATTACAGTTGGACATTACAGACATTACAGTTGGACAATACAGACATTACAGTTGGACATTACAGACATTACAGTTGGACATTACAGACATTACAATTGGACATTACAGACAATACAGTTGGGCATTACAGACATTACAGTTAGACATTACAGACATTATAGTTGGACATTAGAGTTAGACATTACAGACATTACAGTTGGACATTACAGTCATTTCAGTTGGACATTACAGACATTACAGTTGGACATTACAGTTAGACATTACAGACATTAGAGACATTAGAATTAGACATTACAGACATTACAGTTGGACATTACAGTTAGACATTACAGACATTACAGTTAGACATTACAGTTGGACATTACAGACATTACAGATAGACATTACAGACATTAGTTAGACATTACAGTTAAACATTAAAGGCATTACAGTTGGACATTACAGTTAGACATTACAGACATTACAGTTGGACATTACAGTTAAACTTTACAGACATTACAGTTGGACATTACAGTTAGACATTACAGTTGGACATTACAGACATTACATTTAGACATTACAGTCATTGCAGTTAGACATTACAGACATTACAGTTGGACATTACAGTTAGAGGTTACAGACATTACATACATTACAGTTATACATAATAGACATTACAGTTAGACATTACAGACATTACAGTTGGACATTACAGACATTACATTTAGACATTACAGACATTAGTTAGACATTACAGTTAGACATTACAGACATTACAGTTGGACATTACAGTTAGACATTACAGACATTATAGTTGGACATTACAGTTAGACATTACAGTTGGACATTACAGTTGGACATTACTATTGGACATTACAGACATTACAGTTAGACATTACAGTTGGACATTACAGACATTACATTTAGACATTACAGTCATTGCAGTTAGACATTACAGACATTACAGTTGGACATTACAGTTAGACATTACAGACATTACAGTTGGACATTACATACATTACAGTTAGATATTACAGTTAGACATTACAGTTGGACATTACAGACATTACAGGTAGACATTACAGACATTACAGTTAGACATTACAGTTAGAGGTTACAGACATTACATACATTACAGTTAGACATTACATACATTAAAGTTATACATAATAGTGTAGGATTCTCGTAGGGTACAGATTTGATCATTGGCAAATTATCAAAGATGTTTTATCAATATTAATAAAGTTATAAATATGGTTATTAATAACTTTATCAAATCGACAAACAATCAAAAACGGTGCACCACCCTGCAAGTCAGGGACCAATAATCAAACTCATAACCATCACGGTTATTCTCTTCAGAGTCTAGGATGAGACAAGCGACCACATTCTGCAGGACTGTGTCGGTCGGCTCGTCGGAAGCTTTTGCCTCCAGCCTCTGGTACTCAAAGCGACTCATTTTACCTCTAGTAAAGAGATTGTACCAGGGCTCAATTCCTTTGTGGTGACAAAGGAAAATTAACTGTGAACAAGTTGATTCAAGGAGCAGGTGAAAGGCTTAACCTGTAGTTCCTTTAGTTTTAAGTGTTGACTGCTAATCAAGCTTATTACTACCATTTACCACCAACCCAATTCTATTGGGTAGTCGCAGAGGTCCACCAGTTCCGGTGCGTAATAGCTGTTACTGTCAAAAATCTGAGTGTTAGTATTAATAACTTTAAGATAGAGTAGAGCGTGAAAATCTTGACTGCTAACTAAGCTAATTACTACCATTTACCACCAACCCGATCGTGTCAGGTGGCCGTAGAGGCCCGGACACCTCAGTTGAGTAATAGCCGTTGCTGTCAAGGGTTAAAGTAGAGCGTGAAAATGTTGTTGTCTACTAACCAATGTACACACTGAAAAATTCACAGATCACAACTGAATGTATGCTTGGCAGGTTTTTTTTTTTAAATATTTAAAATTGAAAAAAAAAGTATGGACAATTATGCCTAAATGTTGCACTAAACAAGGTATTCAACGCTCGCACGGGGCGTTAAATATGTTGCGGGAAAATTATAATTTTCAAAAATAAAACTTTTTTTATTTAAAAAAAAAAAAAAAATTATATTCAAAAAATTATGGATTATTATGTATAATTATTGTAACAACGCTGGTTCTAACAGCCTCACACGGGGCACCAAATGTAGGATTCTCGTAGGGTACAGATTTGATCATTGGCAAATTATCAAAGATGTTTTATCAATATTAATAAAGTTATGAATATGGTTATTAATAACTTTATCAAATCGACAAACAATCAAAAACGGGGCACCACCCTGCAAGTCAGGGACCAATAATCAAACTGTGGAACAGTCTCATTTCTGTGAATATCCTTTAAAAGGAAATAAAGGAAGGGGTGAATCCAAGCAACGGACCTGATTGACCAGCAATTATTACAACAAGTACACAAATAATCACAAGCAACTGCTAATTAAGCATAATAAGATTTATTAACGTCACAATTATCGGTGGCTAATCAATAATCCTTCACTAATAAACTCATTTTTACAATATCACAACCAAAAACAAAGCAAAACAAAGCAGCATGTGTCATGGACACGTCTGTGGGGGTGGAGTCCAGTCAGAGTGTGGCTTTGAGCTACACAAAGTATCCATTGCAGTGGGTGAAAGTTTTGATCCACTTTTACCGCACAAGGTTTGGAGGTTTTCTTCCTCTTTAACAAGTGGAGAAGTTATAGTTTCTTCAGGAAGCAGGATGTTGCAATCAGAAATTAGCTGGGGTGTCTCCTTGCGGAGTGGAGCACCTGTTTCCAGCAAACAGCCCAATAGAGGCTCTTGATAACTCTCACCTATGACCAGCTCTGACACCTCCCTACTGGAGTTCACTAGGCTGCTAGCCGTGGTCTCTGAGTAGACCAAAGTGACTGGAGGCTCCGAGGGGGGCCAAGTAGGTTCATCCAGGTCGGCTGGACCGTTGGATGTGGTAGGAGGGTCAGGCTCAGGGTCAAAGGTAGCATCACGTGCTTCTTGGACGTGTGAAGGTGTCAGCATACTTACCCGTTCCGTTGGGTCACACCGGTCACTCTGTCGTAGTTTGAGAGTATCATGCAGCCAAGGCTCGATCAGATCATGTCTCTGGAGCCGGCGGGAGTTGTTCAGAACAGGAGAATCATAGTCACTCAGTTGAGGAGGGCTCCTCCCCTTTTTCAGTGGGGATGGAGTCTGATCAAAGCGGGATGGCGAGCTTTGTGGCTCGCACCGTTTGTCAGTGGACTGAACTCTGATTCTACCTGTGTTCCTCTGATGTTGCAAGACATTCCTCCCCCTTTTGGCAGGGGGGTGGTAATCTCTCCTCCGAGGGGGAGGAGAAGAAGAAGAAGAAGAAGAAGAAGAAGGGTCTCTCCTCCGGGAAGGTGAGTAAGAGGGTTTTCTCCGCCAAAGTAGCGGAGATGAACAAGATCGGTCTCTCCGAGTAGGAGGACGAGAAGAAGAGGAACAAGAATGGTCTCTTCTCTGGGAAGAAGACAAGTGGGTTTTTCGCCGAGGTGGCGGAGAGAAATGGGGTCTCTGACTGTGAGGAGACCAAGGAGGAGGAGAATAGAACGCTGTTCTTTGCTCGGCACGCCGGAGCTGTGCCGAAAGGTCCTCGCGGCTCTCCTCTAACCGGGAGACCTCATCACGCCTGGCTTGGACTCTCTGTCTAAGCCAGGCTGTTTTGCGCTGCTCAGCTTCATAGCTGTCTTGCAGCAGTGCGAGCTGTGCTTGGAGGACAGCACGTTGCCGATGGGTTCGGCTCTGATAGATTAGCACCAATTGGCCAAGCAAGCCTTGTATGCTAGCTTTTGGCATCCAAGACGGCTGTGCCCTGTAAGCCAATAGTTCCTGGAGTATTACATCGCAGGTAGTTTCATAACCATCACGGTTATTCTCTTCAGAGTCTAGGATGAGACAAGCGACCACATTCTGCAGGACTGTGTCGGTCGGCTCGTCGGAAGCTTTTGCCTCCAGCCTCTGGTACTCAAAGCGACTCATTTTACCTCTAGTAAAGAGATTGTACCAGGGCTCAATTCCTTTGTGGTGACAAAGGAAAATTAACTGTGAACAAGTTGATTCAAGGAGCAGGTGAAAGGCTTAACTTGTAGTTCCTTTAGTTTTAAGTGTTGACTGCTAATCAAGCTTATTACTACCATTTACCACCAACCCAATTCTATTGGGTAGTCGCAGAGGTCCACCAGTTCCAGTGCGTAATAGCTGTTACTGTCAAAAATCTGAGTGTTAGTATTAATAACTTTAAGATAGAGTAGAGCGTGAAAATCTTGACTGCTAACTAAGCTAATTACTACCATTTACCACCAACCCGATCATGTCAGGTGGCCGTAGAGGCCCAGACACCTCAGTTGAGTAATAGCCGTTACGGTCAAGGGTTAAAGTAGAGCGTGAAAATGTTGTTGTCTACTAACCAATGTACACACTGAAAAATTCACAGATCACAACTGAATGTATGCTTGGCAGGTTGCAGAAAAATTAATTTTCAAAAATAAAATTTCAAAAAAAAAAAAATCAATTTTTTTTTTTTTAAATATTTAAAATTGAAAAAAAAAGTATGGACAATTATGCCTAAATGTTGCATAACAAGAGGGCGGTAGTGGTGCTGCGTGCACGAGGAGGGGCTGAAGAAGCCGGGGGTTGCTAGGCAACGCGCACGCTTAGTCGGTATGGTAGCTAGTTCCTGTGTTAGCTCTGTCCGAACGTAAGCAGATTCCACGTGTGAAGCTAGCCTGCAGCGTTAGCTCGGGAGCTACGCGGCTAGCCTGTGGGTGTGTGTGTGTGTGTGTGTTAGAGAGAGAAGAAAGAGAAGAAGAATAAAGAAAAAAAAGGGGGCACTCTGATCTTTAGTTATCGATAATGACCCAGTTCCCCTCAGCCACTCAGGTCTGGGCTAACGTGTAGTTTAGGACAGACTGAGACTTTTGACTTACTGAGGGAAACTTTTGTCATTATAACTAATTCAGTGACTAACAGCTGATTTTCGCGATTCTATCGCAGACAGTAACTAAACTCCTGAAAGGAGTGATTTAAGCAGGTAGCGATTACGGTTATACCCAGCTACTTAACACAACATAAATCAACGAGTATAGTGATCAATTTATACATTCACAGCACAGATTAATAATCACATATGGACCAGTACATGATTAAATCAGATCACATTAATGGCAACAAGTGGTAGCGAACCCTTTGCTCATTAATAACAAAACAAAACGCACTAGTTCTAATATCTGCCCAGAACTGTGTAAGCCTCTTACTGTGTGCGTTGTTTGTCAGTTAAAACTCTTGCAAGAGTTTAACGATCCGTTTCGTCCCAAGCAGAGGGACAAGACGTAATCCAGGTCGACCAAACAAGAAACAGGACGCCGTCCTTTTCTTGAATCCAGGCTGATTAAACCCGCTGCAGATGAGGGAATACTTCGGCCAGTATTTCCTCGGATCCCCTTTATATCAGACCGATATAAAGTTGTCCCAGCTCAAATCTCGACCAGCGAGGTGATGCTGGCTAACTAATCCGGACCAGTGCCTCCTTTCAGCAACCGGGGGTTACCGTGAAAGCAAAGAAACACAAACGCGGACAGCTTTTATCCTTCCTCCGCCTCCTAGTGGCGGGGTGGTGCATTCAAGGACCCGACGACCAATGGGAAAATTGCAACCTGGTCACAGGTGTGAAGCAGTTCTTTGTCTCACCACCAGTCTGCCTTGCCGTCCTCGTGTTTGAATGCACTTTCTCCATCTTGTGAAGTGGCGGCTTGTAGGAGTTTGGTGAAACTGGCTTTGGGATTCACGTGTAGGCCAAGATCCTTTGTCTTGCCTCCCCTGTGTCTCACCAGTCAACTCAATCTGAGCCAAATCACTGTTTAACCAGCTTCTTGGTCCCCAACAATAGACATTACAGTTAGACATTACAGACATTACAGTTGGACATTACAGTTGGACATTACAGACATTACATTTAGACATTACAGTCATTGCAGTTAGACATTACATACATTACAGTTAGACATTACAGACATTACAGTTAGACATTACAGACCTTACAGTTGGACATTACAGTTAGACATTACAGTTGGACATTACAGTTGGACATTACAGTTGGACATTACTATTGGACATTACAGTTGGACATTACTATTGGACATTACAGACATTACAGTTAGACATTACAGTTGGACATTACAGACATTACATTTAGACATTACAGTCATTGCAGTTAGACATTACAGACCTTACAGTTGGACATTACAGACATTACAGTTGGACATTACAGTTAGACATTACAGACATTACAGTTGGACATTACAGACATTACAGTTGGACATTACAGACATTACAGTTAGACATTACAGACATTACAGTTGGACATTACAGTTAGACATTACAGACATTACAGTTGGACATTACAGTTAGACATTACAGACATTACAGTTAGACATTACAGACATTACAGTTGGACATTACAGACATTACAGTTGGACATTACAGTTAGACATTACAGACATTACAGTTGGACATTACAGACATTACAGTTGGACATTAAAGACATTACAGTTAGACATTACAGACATTACAGTTGGCCATTACACTAAGACCACTCTTTTGCTAAAGTGATTGAATTTGCAGTGCCCCCAAATGGCCAAATATGGCTCACCGTTGAAAAGGAAACCTGAATCACATAACACAGATCTTCAGTGTCCCATTGATGCCCAGCATGTCCATATCTACCCTGGAATTATGGAGAAAACAAGATTTTGATGATTCTATTGCTACAGTTCCTTTGACCATTCTATTGCTAAAGTGCCTCACTTTGCAGTGCCCCCAGATGGCCAAATATGGCTCCCCGTTGAAATGGAAACCTGATTCACATAACAGATCTTCAGTGTCCCAATGTTTCCCAGCATGTCCATATCTACCTTGAAATTATGGAGAAAACAAGATTTTGATAATTCTAATGCTAAAGTGCCTTTGACCATTCTATTGCTAAAGTGCCTCAATTTGCAGTGCCAATAGCCATGTCCATATCTACCCTGGAATTATGGAGAAAACCCATCTCCAGAGAAATCAAGGTATAAGGCATTCTATTGCTAAAGTGCCTCAATTTGCAGTGCCACTACTCATGTCCATATCTACCCTGGAATTATGGAGAAAACCCAGTTCCAGAGAAATCAAGGTATAGATCATGCTATTGCTACACTGGCTTTGACCATTCTATTGCTAAAGTGACTCACTTTGCAGTGCCCCCAGATGGCCAAATATGTCTCCCGGTTGAAATGGAAACCTGATTCACATAACAGATCTTCAGTGTCCCATTGATGCCCAGCATGTCCATATCTACCCTTGAATTATGGAGAAAACAAGATTTTGATGATTCTATTGCTAAAGTGCCTTTGACCATTCTATTGCTAACGTGCCTCAATTTGCAGTGCCACTAGTCATGTCCATATCTACCCTGGAATTATGGAGATAACCCCACTCCAGAGAAATCAAGATATAAACCATTCTATTGCTAAAGTGCCTTTGACCATTCTATTGCTAAAGTTACTCACTTTGCGGTGCCCCCAGATGGCCAAATATGGCTCCCTGTTGAAATGGAAACCTGATGCACATAACACAGATCTTCAGTGTCCCAATGATACCCAGCAATTCCATATATACCCTGAAATTATGGAGAAAACAAGATTTTAATGATTCTATTGCTAAAGTGCCTTTGACCATTCTAATGCTTGGTCTTTGGTCTAACGACATATGCAAATTGTTTTGTAATTATGGTTTTGGGGATTTGTTTCTTAATAATGAAAAGCTGAATATCGGTTTGTTTAAAGAATCTGTGTTTGCTAAAGACAAAAAGCAGTGGGCTGATGATATATGGGCTAAGCCAAAATTGCGTATTTTTGTAATGATAAAACCAGAATATGGCACTGAGAATTATGTTGTATATAATTTGTCAAAAAGGCAAAGATTCTTATGTGCTCAAGTGAAATCTGGTGTTTTGCCTTTGACTATTGAAACAGGACGATATGTTAATGTAGAAGAGGAAAAACGTATCTGTCCTATGTGCTGTTTGAATGATGTAGAAAATGAGTTCCATTTTGTTTTCTATTGTCCTTTTTATTGTGAGCAGTGTGATTTTTTGTTTTGTAGGATAAAAGCAGAGATTGATTTGGTAAATATGGATGATGCTCAAAGATTGAGATGGCTGTTCAAATATGAAACATATAGATTGGCTAATTATTTAGATAAAGCCTGGGAGAAGAGGAAAAAAGCTCTTTATCGAGTGTAGATGAGAACTAGTTGTTTGTGTGTGGTATGTGTGTACGTGTATATACATGTATGTATGTGTATGTCTGTATATTTGTATTCATGTATTTGTTCGAAGGATTTGTATATGCAACGGGAAGATGTTTGTTGAATAAGTGAATTTGTGGTGTCTTGTAATCCCATGTGGGATGGGCCAAGATGTTTGGCATGACACAGAAATAAAATATAACTAACTAACTAACTAAGCTAAAGTGCCTCAATTTGCAGTGCCACTAGTGATGTCCATATCTACCCTGGAATTATGGAGAAAACCCAGTTCCAGAGAAATCATTATTTTGCTGATTGTATTGCTAAAGTGCCTGAATTTGCAGTGTCCCCAAATGGACCAAATATGGCTCACCGTTGAAAAGGAAACCTGAATCACATAACACAGATCTTCAGTGTCCCATTGGTGCCCAGCATGTCCATAGCTACCGTGGAATTATGGAGAAAACAAGATTTTGATGATTCTATTGCTACAGTGCCTTTGACCATTCTATTGCTAAAGTGCCTCACTTTGCAGTGCCCCCAGATGGCCAAATATGGCTCCTCCTTGAAATGGAAACCTGATTCACATAACACAAATCTTCAGTGTCCCACTGATGCCCAGCATGTCCATATCTACCCTGGAATTATGGAGAAATCAAGATTTTGCCGATTGTATTGCTAAAGTGCCTGATTTTACAGTGCCCCCAAATGGCCAAATATGGCTCCCCGTTGAAAATGAAACCTGAATCACATAACACAGATCTTCAGTGTCCCGTTGATGCCCAGCATGTCCATATCTACCCTGGAATTATGGAGAAAACCCAGTTCCAGAGAAATCAAGGTATAGACCATTCTATTGCTACACTGCCTTTGACCATTCTATTGCTAAAGTGCCTCACTTTGCAGTGCCCCCAGATGGCCAAATATGGCTCCCCGTTTAAATGGAAACCTGACTCACATAACACAGATGTTCAGTGTCCCACTGATGCCCAGCATGTCTATATCTACCTTGGAATTATGGAGTTAACAAGATTTTGATGATTCTATTGCTACAGTGCCTTTGACCATTCTATTGCTAAAGTGCCTGACTTTGCAGTGCCCCCAAATGGCCAAATATGGCTCCCCGTTGAAAAGGAAACCTGAATGACATAAGACAGATCTTCAGTGTCCCGTTGATGCTAGCATGTCCATATCTACCCTGGAATTATGGGGAAAACCCAGTTACAGAGAAATCATGTCTGTTGTTAAAACAGACAATTTGGCCCTTTGGGGGCACTGCAAAGTGAGATACCTTAGCAATAGAATGGTCAAAGGGAGTTTAGCAATAGAATGGTTTATACCTTGATTTCTCTGGAAAGATGATTCACATAACACAGATCGTCAGTGTACCACTGATGCCCAGCATGTCCATATCTACCCTGGAATAATGGAGATAACCCAGCTCCAGAGAAATCTAGATTTGTCCGATTCTATTGCTAAAGTGCCTGACTTTGCACTGCCCCCAAATGGCCCTTATATGGCTCCCCCTTGAAGTCGAAACCTGATTCACATAATATACATCCTCAGCGACGCCTTGATGCTCAGCATGTCCATATCTACCTTGGAATTATGGAGAAACATGATTTAAATGATTCTATTGCTTAAGTGCCTGACTTTGCACTGCCCCCAAATGGCCAAAAATGGCTCCTTGTTGAATTCAAAACCTGACTCACATAATACGCATCCTCAGTGACGCATTGATGCCCAGCATGTCCATAGCTACCCTGGAATTATGGAGAAAACATTTTAATGATTCTATTCCTTAAGTGCCTGACTTTGCACTGCCCCCCAAATGGTGAAACTAATGAAACAATAGACACCTTAGTTAACTGTGTTTAACAGAATGTTAATAATGTTTAGTTAATGCATTAACTAATTAATGTACCCTTATTGTAAAGTGTTACCAAGAAACTTAACAACATGTATTGAAACTAGAGGATACTAGATAAAGGTGGAAATTTGGAACTTTTATATATAATATAATTTTTATATTATTACTATATTACTTTTTAGTTTTGTGCTGTACAATTAATTGTTATTTAAACATTACAAATCCTGGATATTAAGTGTTTGCACACATTCAAAGCAGTCTCTCTGCTGTTATTGCTTATGAGCATAGGCATACATTCAGTGGTATCATGCTCCCATCTAGTGGACATTTTGTTTTGCACAAACCTTTTGCACGTGTGCCAAATCTAAACCCATTAGTGGGGCATGGCTAGTTTGGCTATCACCAGTTTACCCAGTCTAGGGCATGGCCTCACTTTCAAATTGATTGTCATGTATTTTATGGTATAAAGGCTGTGATAACCAATTTTCTCACCTACCTTCTTATTATGAGCATGTAGGTCCCATATGATTATAACATTTAAACAAAGTTTGGTTTATTTTAGTGGAGAGAGTTTCTGTATTTTATGTCTGAGCCCTGTTTTTAAGTGTAAACTCCTAATAAAAAGGAACTCAGGTTTTTTTATTTTGCAAACCTTGACTCATTTGTTAATGAACATAATGTCGTACAGACATAGCCAAGGTTTTAAGACCACCACACAGGTGATTTCAGTTATTCTTGCTAATTAGACCTCTGTTCAGTTTGAAGGTGGGCCATAGCTTAGATGAGATGTCTTTATCTACCAATAATAATGATAAAGTTGTCATTTGTCCTGTAACAAAGCTAATACACACTCACACAGTCCTGGAAAGAGGTTTAATCAGCCAGATTAAATGAGAACTCCTGTGTTGGTGTTCAGAGCCTTCAAAGCCCCAAATTCAGAGGCTTGGATTTTTAATGGTTTGCTTACACTCACAATGTACAGTGAAGTGCATTCAAATATTTAGACACTTTCACATTATGTTATGTTGCAGTCTTGTGCTAACATTTGTAAGTGTATCACCCCCTTCAATCTTCACACTCAATCTAAACAAAATAGCCCAGATCAGAAGAGGGTTCCAGTGATGGTTGTCCCTGCAATATAACAAAATGTGAAACAAGTGAATGGGTCTGAATCCTTTCAGAATTCGCTGAATATTAACAAACCGCTTCCTGATCCAGATGTGTTTCACTCAGTTTTAAGTTATGTGTTATGCTTTATGGTAGGGGTGCACCGATCCGGCCACCGATATTGACAAAATAGCTGGATCGGTGGATCGGAAAAATTATCAGTTCCACGGGCCGATCCTGTTTTTATTTCTCCCCGTTGCAGTTCCGGGACCCCTGTTAACTGCGTAGCCTTTTCACTCATGGTAGTAACTTCATAACACAACAATTAATGACCCATAACTAACTCTCTTTAAAAGGATAAAACACCATAGCATATAACAATTTGAGATAAACCGTTTCTAACACTAATAATTTTACATTTACAAATGTAGCTACATCGCCGAATGGCATGCTGGGTAACATTACAGCTGCTAGCCTAGCTAGCCAGGTAGCATAACAGTCTGTTAAGCTGGGAGAGGCTCCTGTCGCTACTGCACATTCAAGAACCGAGAACAAAGTTAGCTAGAGGATGAAGAAAGACCGGAGATACACCAGAACAACGTGTGCTCAAGAGAGGAGCTGTCTGTTGTTCCCAAGTTTTTTGTTTCTAACAAATCGGACATAATTTAGCCACTGTTGTTGCCCGTCGCTCTAACGTTACTCGGCCGTACCTTAGACGTGTCACTTCAAGCATGCAGCGGAGCAACATTATGAACGCAATCTACCTCCGTTCCCGCCACAAACCGTTGAGAAAGACGGGTTCAGAGCAATGATTAAAACACTGGATTTAAGATGTCTCGCCTCGCTGAAATACGTCCGCTAACCTACTAACATTATTCAAACAGCGAAGGAGGCTGACAGCGCAGCTACGTCCAGTCCCCCACTACAACTTAACTTACCTGTGGCCATGGTAGTGGTTCTGCAACTAGCTTACAACTATTTTGTTTTGAAAGGGAAACAATGTTAAAGTTGTTTGTATGTGTATTCATTCGATTTGAGTTTATTTTACTACTTTGCAGCACAATAAAATTTCATGGATTCCCCTTCATGTAAAGTTATTGTATAATGTCGTGGAGCCAAACCCTTTAGTAATAAAAGCTTTTAGTAAACATGATGACATTAACATGTTTTTTAGATATTCTATGTACTCCTGACAGTATAATAAGCCATTATAAACCTATATAAAGGTGGCCCATTATTATTTATTTAAATTTATTTTAAAAAGTTTGATTACATATTTTCGATTTGAATGCACCGTTGTTTTTTAAATCACAAATAAATAAGAATTAAATACATTACATCTATGTTATTTTGTCTTAGTTAGGAAAGTAATGTTTAATTAGGAAGGTCTGGTGCCTTTTCTTTCTTCCATATGGTGGAGGTATAAGGTGGAAGGTATACAGTTTATTATTAATTCAGCAACGGTATCGGTATCGACAGATACACAAAACCCTGGCATCGGTATCGGTATCGGGACTGAAAAAGTCGGATCGGTGCATCCCTACTTTATGGACCACCCCACATACCTGCCGAATAGTATAAGCAAATCATACAAAATGCGTTTTTTTTTTCTCATTTAGAACTCAAACTCTGTAATATACAATATTTGTCATTTCAGTGTTCTTTTAATGTTTGAGACAGTTCTCCTGGCTAAATAAGCTTTTCACTGCAAAAAACATTGGGTTATATGGAAAAGGCCATGTCACAAAGCTGAAATTGGAGCTGTTTTTCTTAAGTGGATACATGCTTCTTACAGGACAGCAATGACATGGATGTCATCCTTGAAACAATATGGAGTGGGCCTTTGGTGTGTTTAAATCAGTGTTTTTTCGTAGCAGGATAAAGGCTAAATGTTGAATAGTAATTCAAACTTTCAATCATAATGTTGGCTTAATGGGAGGCATAGGGCATATTTTAAAAGGAAGCAAAGGATGTTGGATACTCTGAGTTTTACTTAACTTCCTTTATTGTCCGATCATCCAGCACATGATGTAATAAACAAGCAAAATTTGTACAATCAGTTGTGCAATCAATGTATGAGCTGATAAAATATATATATATATATATATATATATATATATATATATATATATATATATATATATATATATATATATATAATAAAGAATGTTCCAAAGTAGAATTTGGACAAGTAGTTAGTCTGTAGGGCTCATTATTTTTGTTTTTATTCACACACAAAAGGGAAATACTGGATTTGTAATTATTTATTTTCACATTGGCTGTATTTTTCAGCAGAAGACTTCTCTTGCAGCAAGAAACAATGTTTCATTGTGGGGATGCAAAATGCGTGAAAATAATTTCAACTAGACTGAAATAATAATAATAATCTGATAACATTTTAAAAAGAAAACAGAAAATTATGAGCCTTATTGGTTTGGTATACTAGTTTAAAAAATTGGATGAATGAAGCCATGCTACAGCATTAAACATTCAATGTTACATTTCAAAATCAGACAATCGTGAACTGATCCATACAATCCACTTTTTCACAACATTGTTGGTGTGTAATGAGATACCGACAATGTTTTAATGTTTCCAACCCGCCCCCCTCCTTGTATAAAATAAATGCCACTTCTTGAGCCTACTGAAATTGGTACTGAAAATGTTTCAATGTAAAAACTATACATTTTCAAATTCTGATAATCTCTACAGACATGTAGCATTCTCTGAATGTGATATACAAAATACAATTACTCCACTCTATGGAACTGCCCACAGAGACACACAAGAATACAATCATGTCAAGATGAACTCTTTCTCAAGACTCATCTATAGAGTTTTGTGATTATTGATATTTGCCTCTGGAACAAAATTACAAAATGACTATACAACTTCAAAATAGGAAAGTAGTTATTTTTAAAAAGATAAATTGGTAACCGGATTTCCATTTCTCATTGACATACACACTGAATGCTGTTTTTGCTTACAGACATAGAGGGTTGAACAACTTGGAATACAGGTGGCAGAGTATCTTTCCATTTTGACAGAAATAACGTTACGGACTCACATTCATTATTTCAGACAGATACTGAAACAGCAGCTCATCACAAAACTCTTCTCTCACTGATCACTCAGTCTGTTAAGCCCTGTATGGTGGACTTTTGAGTCATTTAATATTGGCAAACACCAGCAAAGGTATCCAATAAAGCATTTTAAAAACATGGGAATGCTGTGCTGCAACGAAAGACACCCTGACAACTGGATATTTGGATATGTTTGATTTAATTTAGTTTGCGGTTATTGGGGCTAATTTGAGGTAGAATATAGCCCAATAGACATCAAGGAAAAGCCCAAGGCACTCATCTTAATAATTTTTAATTCATCTGGCATCATCAGTTTAAAACCAACTTCTTCAGGAAGTTAGAGGCACAGGAATGGGGTGAAACTATTTAAAACACCAGCTGCACCTGATGATGTGTTCACACCTGCTGTTTTAAATAGTTTCATCCCATTCCTGTGCCTTTAACCTCCTAACATTAACTATTTTTTTTCTTAAGACGAGTGCCTTGGGCTTTTCCTTGATGTCTATTCGATTTATTCTTGCCCCCTACCAAAGAGCACCATCTTTTGTTCACTCTGGATGTTTTCACATATAGTCTTCTTTAAACAAACCAAACTCAGTCCACTTAAAGTGAACCAAAAAGTGAACCAACAGAAAAGGGACTCAGTTCTTTCTGGGTTCACATTGTCAATTTACTTGAAAAAGGGCTCAGTTCTCTTTCTGGTCCACTTCAGCTCTGATGGGGCCTCAGGGCTAAAATACATTGTCAAAAAGGCAAAAGGGCAAAGCGAACCTGAAGTGTGTTGTGTTCACAATGCACAGATGATGAGACCCGCACTCCTTTGGATTGTTCACATATGCGCAAAAAATGCTGCCTAATAAGTCGTTGCTTGAAGGACTGAAACGGATCAAGTGTGAAAATGCACTACTTCCAAGAAGCTCTGCTTAGAATATAGCCCCTTTAACGTTACTACTGTCCCTTAATGGGTCGGGCAGACAGCCATGTTAAAAAACAAATCATGACACTATAAGGTGATTTGGATTGAAGACGGTATGAAACCATTATTTGTCAGATAAAAAAAAAATTATAATAATTTAAAATTAAAAACAGTGTTTCTCAAATCTGCCAGCAACTCCAAAGCCTAATAAGGAGGAGCATATATGTGTTATTTTCAATATTACAGTAAATCAACTCGTGCGAACTTTAACATTATTATTTAAATTGGCTGTTTTTTTCTGTGTTGTCGGATTTCAGCAAATGTTGTGCCACGAATGATCAGCATGACATCTGAAGGAAATACAGAGGAACAATGTTTAACGGTTCCTGACAACTGACTGATCGATGACTTAAAGCTATAGTGAGCAACTATTTAGCATGAATGAACATCTTTTACATTCAAGCCATGTCCAAATGAGTTCATACAAAGCTAATTGAATGGCTATGTTAACTAAATGGTGTAGTCCAGCAACTTTCGCGCGTAGAAGCTCTAGTGATGTGTTTTACGTCACCGCTGAGAAAGAACAGCAGCAGCGTTCAGCTTTCAAGATAAAGAGGACATCAAAATGACAAGATAATTACTTCTTCTGAAGTGTCCATCATGTTATTATTATTATCCGTGTCCTACTTGATTTGACAGGTTAAACAATACTACTGTAGCAACTGTGTGGGAGAGGGATGGGGGTGCTTGCGTCATGTGGATGCGCCGACAGTGTTGGCGTCATTGCTTAGAATTCCTAATGGGGGAGACAGAAACTACGCACTATAGCTTTAAGACAGACATTGCTTCCCTGATGTCTCAGCATAACCAGCACCATTGTTCCTCTTCTTGTATTAAGATGGCAAAAGAGACAATAAGTGAGTAAGCTACTTCTAGAAACTGTCATTTGATTTGGCTGTTGTTTGTGATATACTGTTGAAGTAAGAAGGCTATTCTTTTTGGGGATATTTGGCAAATAAGCTAAGCTAAACGGCTAATTATTGACTTGATGTTTGAGGCTACTGTAAGTGACGACAGCATAAAGTTTGGTTTTAAACGTGGGCCAAGATGACGGTACTTATGACAAATTCTGACTAGACTGAGCCCAGGTCTGTTTGGTGTTCGGTATACTGTCCATCAATCAAAGTAATAGTTCTGCACGAAGATGGCATGCATGCCTCTGTAGACGGGAGAGAAGTTATAGATGAGAGCTCGCTCTTCCTCCACAGCACTGGAGAAATGGTGCTGGTTCTTCATGGCTTAAGGAAGGAAGGCAGAAGGGAGAGAAAGGAGTGAGTGTAAATAAAGAAAAGTGTGTGTGTGTGTGTGTCTGTGAGGATGGATACCCGAACCAAGCCTGACGGGCCAGGCCTTTGTTCGGACAGATATTTAGAAATGATGTTTGGGTCGGTCACAACAGCGCGAGGCATAAGGCATAAGGCGATAAGGCATTGAACATTTTAAATTTAAAACAGCTTATTATGTAGGTGCGCGCCTGTGTTAACATGTGCTTGTTGCCCCATGTGCGCTGATGCGCTCATCTGTTGACATTTCCGAATGCCTTCGTACAGTTGCTTAATAAAAGCGGGCTTTCCACACACAATGTGTCATTAGTATGAGAAAAAAACGAGATTTTAACTGTGTCGGGCTTGGAAATAAATATCTCAATGCCTGCCAGGCTCGGGCCGGGTTCAGTTACTGCTCTGTCTGACACGGGCCAGGCTTGGACAGAAAAACGCTGCCCGATCCGCACTCTAGTGTGTGTGTGTGTGTGTGTGTGTGTGTCAATTAAATTCAGTTGCACTTGCACAGATAAAGAAATTGCCTGACTTAATATCTCAAAATATTGACTTAGAATCTCAGAATATAAACTAAGAATCTCAAAGCAATGAGAAAATTTTAAATATTGACTTAGAATATCAAAATATTGTATCTCAATATACTGACTTAATATCTCAATGTATTGACTTAGTATCTCAATATATTGACTTAGTATTTCAATATATTGACTTAATATCTCAAAATATTAACTTAGTATCTCAGAATATAGACTAAGAATCTGAAATTATCCTTAAACTGCTCAGACAAAAAATGGAAAATTGACATGAGAACTCAGCAAACTCCATCTGCTGATGAAGATCACGTGATAAAATTGAAAGCTCCAGGAGAGCTACTGAATTGATTGTTTTCAGGATCCTCATAATTAGGACTGGATATCACCAATGATTAACCAAATCAATTCCATTCCGATTCACAAGGTCCCGACTCGATTACATTTCCGATTTTATATCAGTTAGGTTAGGGAAATTTCAGTTACACTAACGATTTAGCTTGAGTATAAAAGAGATTATCAGAGAACTTCTGCTGTAAATTGTACAAGCAAGAAGAAACCCTCAAATATATATATTTTTTTATAATGCCCCAAGTTAATGCTTACATTAAGAATTGACACTAAAAGGGAGTCAATTCACCACATCCATGGTGAAAATGCATATATTAAAAGATCAATTACTTGATTTTATAAATCAATATCAGATTACTCAAACGTGGAATTATTATGGATTATTGTAACCCAGCCCTAATTATAATATGTAACAAATTTGGTGAAGATTGTAAACAGAGTAGAAAATCTGTATAAGCACAAATCATGAAATGATGGGTTTATCTTGAATAGGGTTGGGTACTGAATCCCGGTGCTTATACGTCCCCGGTGCCTTAAAGGTCCAATATGTAATATATGTACTGTAATAAATCCAAAAATGACAACAATGCCTCATCAGATATTAAGGAAACATGTTAAGTTGAAATACTATTCAACTTCAACTGCCACTCAACTTCAACTTTTCTGACAACAATGCTAATGTCAGTATTTTTTCTTTTTGAAATTTACATTCCGTGACGGAACTTCTGTTTATGTTTTGGCCTGTGTGTTGTTATCAACTTCCCAGTTTGACAGAAAAAAACAAAAAAAAAAACAGCATGTTTCTAACAGTTGCATGACCAGAGATGTAACAAACCCCTGGTAAATATTGTAGATGTATTTGAAAGATGGAGACAGCTTAGAGCCCAAAAGGACGCAGAGTTGGCTAATTTCCTCCTGAACAGGTAACCATTAGCTTCAGGCTAATTTATCACAGCCACTAGGGACGGGCATTTTATGTCATTTCAACATTTGTGTACTCACACTGAATTATATAGCTTGAGTACCTGAGTTGGTTACTCGCAAAAACAATTGAGACACAGCCAGTAAAGTGATCTTGACTGGTCCTGGCTAGTCCTGGTTAACGCCGCCATGCTAACCTTACTAACTGCTAATGTTACCGGGTGACCAGGCAAGCAGCCCATGGCTGTTTACAAAGTGTAGTTCAGCGGCTGGAGACGACAATCTTGAGTTATTTTAAGCCACAAGAGGGGGGCTGTAAATCGGAAAGAGAGGACTGTGAGTTTGCAGTGTGTTTAGCGATTGTTGCCGTAATTCTAAGCCAATGAAGTGTGTTCAGTCGGCAAGGTAGTGGTATTTTTAGCGGTTCCTATTGTAATTCTAAGCCGAGGAAGTGTGCCTGTCTGGCATGTGGAGAGGACAGCGAGGTTGTTGGGTACAGGGCTCCACGTGAGCACGGGCTTTTATGACTGTGAATATAGCCAGTGTGATGGCAAATTTTATTTTAACCATTTGTTTAATGATGTTAACCATTTGTTTAAAGATTGTTTTAAACCTCCACAAAATCCTGCTCCTTCCTGTGGACTTTTAAAGCATCAGAGGTGAAACTGCTGCAGCCCTCAACTACAGCCTAGTAGAGTTATTTAGTTTTACTAGCCTGAAGCTCCTCACATTGTTGTCTTTTTGCTTAGATAGAAGTGGAGAAGGCCGATGACTGTTTACGACAGTGAGAACGACGTAGGTTTCTGTCTCCTGAGATAAACTCTTGTTTAGGCTAATGAAAAGAACAGGAGCAGAGGGGAACTATGTGATCAACTATGGCCATGCTAAAAGATACATTTAGAGGGGTGGCTTAACAGAGGTTTTCACTATATGATGTGTGGATGTTTAGACTTTAGGTTAGAAAGACTTTTTCAGACGTTGCTGCGGTACTTGTGAAACTGTATTTCTCCATTTGTAAATGTAAATAAATACTCAAAGACCAAACTTTGGTTTAATTCTCAAACAGTCGTTTTTCGTTTTGATTTTATCATGGATATCACTAAACCCTGCTGCTTCAAGGAAAAGTAATGTCTGACTATGTGAGACAATCGTCTAGCAACATTGTTGTGGATGCTGCAATCTCAGCCTGGCAACCTCTGTGAACTTCCAGTCTGGGGAGGAGGGGGCAGGGAAGAAGACACTCTCCAGTGTTTTGAATTTGTACTGCAGTAACTTTTTTAAACACTAGCTATCAGTATTACATATTGGACCTTTAACAACTGGTATCTACTGGACCGAATAGTAACGCGGATTTCGGTGCCTCATTTCGTTTCTACTGAAATGCCAGCACTGCCCTCTGATGCTCCGAAACGGACGTTAGAGGCAACAGAAGCGTCGCTGCATGTGACAATAGTTAACATAATACACTTGGCAGGTAATGTTAGCCTACTGTTAGCTAGCAGCTGTATTAAACAGGGTTAAAATGCTGACAGCCAACGTTAAACGGTGTGACTGTATTTCACTGTAGAGGATTCCAACACCGAGACGTAACAGTTTGCAGCTTCCGTTGTCGGAAAAACAACACAGATGGTGGGTCACTTGAAACTCGCCTCGCCAGCCTTGTGCTGCATTCAAAGTTATTGTAAAATACCCTTTTTCCATCTAGTGGTTGTTTTTGTCATTTACCAGCAATTTACTGGTGAAACAAGCTATTGTTATAAGTTATTGTTATTACATTGTTAATAAATCATTTAATTTTGACCATATGGCCTTAGCAGTAAATAAGCTGTTCTTAAATGTTGCAGACTCTCGTTTTGTGCTCCTTTTTTATTTTTTTAAATATATACATATTTTTTTTTAAATCTTTTATAAAAGTATTGGTTCAGGCACCATTTAGGCACCGGCACTGTTTTAAAAGTATTGTTTTAGCACCGGTATCGGAAAAAACCCAAACGATACCCAACCCTAATCTAGTTATAATTGTAAATAGTTATTATTTTGCATCAGGAGTTATGAGTCAAACTAATCCGATTTTTTCTTGGCTCACAGCCTAACTTTCCATTGAATTTCAGTTAAATCAGTGACCTTAGATATTCTGCTCGGAAACTATGAAAAGTGCAAAAAATAACAGAAAGGAAATGGACGAACAAAAAGTGCTGGTAACAACCTGACAGGGATAATAGAAGCATACAGAGGTGCCTCGGGTTACCTTCAGAGACAAAGAAGCTGGCAGTGTAGAAGCAGGCTCTTACAGCAGTGGTGGAGTGAATCATGCCTGGTTTATCTATCCACTCAAAGGGGCTCTTCTCTGGATGCCACTGCACTGCATACAATGGGTAGCGGTAGGCTAGGAGGAAAACCAGAAACATTGTCAGCAGACCAAAAAAAGGAACAAAAACTTGCTCATTTACTGAGAAAATCATTCTAATCAACGTCTTTTAGAAAGGTTCTGATTTTCAAATAGGACCATCATGGTCATTAAAATCAACATTACCCTATTCTCAATCTCTGCGATTCCCAACAAAGTCTGAATCTGAATAATCAACAATACAGCAAACTGCAAAGTAGCCAGGGAAGAATGGTACCTTCCATTGTGGAGATGAATTCTTTCTTCCCATCATTGTTAGTGGACAGGACCTTGTAAAACCTCTTGAGCTTGGCATTCCGGCTGTAGTTCTGTTGGTTCAAAGGCAGAGATTTCAGATTGACTTGACTGATATTAAAATAGTTGTTCGTAGCCCTAAAACTACTTTGTTTCTTCTGCGTGGACAACCATAAAGACATTTTGTCAAACTAACTGGTGTATGGAGAATTGATGCCAGGGGTTTTCCTGGCTCAGAATGGGCCTTTGTGGGGGGACACAAATTAGGTGGGGGGTATGGGGAAATTTTGACCGTCAAAGACTGTCCTGCATTCTGGTACATTTTTAGACACCAATTTATGGTGAAAACATCTTTATTCATGTCAAGTGAAACAATTCAAAAATATAAAATATAATGGAATATATTGCAGAAAGGTGGCTTTCACATCCAGGACCTGGGCCCGAATCCAACTACACTTGCCCCCAAAGTCCAGTTTGATTAATTAATATGAACAGGGCATGAGGTATCTGTTTCTCAAGGAGCATGTTTTGCTCCTAAATTGAAAAATGTAGGATTTGGGTGCTAGTGATTTTTCTTTTGGGGCTGGCTAAAACCTTTTTGGGGGGGGGGGGGGTGCCAATAATTCCTCTACGCAGGAAAACCTGCAAGGGGTGAGTTGAAACAAGCCTTCTGCAAGGACGCTCATCAGGATTCCTACATGAGAAAATACACTAATGACATGTTTCCACTGAATGGCGTGTGGTATGGCTCTGCTTGACTAAAATGGTGCAACGCCTGCGAGTTAGTTCAGGAAGTCACACACGTGACATGCTTCACTCTCCGTATCATTTACCAAAACACACCCCATCAATTTGGCAGTCTATTTAAGCTGCAAAATTTCCCCATGTCTGCTTGTCAAAACTGCTGCTGCCCTGCATCCGTATTTTCCTTCCTTAGGTTCCTTAGGCCCCGCCACCACCAATGGTTGTTCATTTACTGTTGTTCTGGTTGTTCTGTCTGACAGAACAACTAGTCCTGTCGAACAGAACAACCAGAAAAAAAAGATATGAATAACTACAGCAACAGATTCTGGCCATGCCAGGTGTTTATGCTTTTCAGGAGTGGGCAGAAAAGAGAAAGAGACAGGAGCAAAACAAATACCTGCATAGACAGACTCCAGCTGTGGAAGTTGGAAGTGATGTTTTCCTCGGCCAGAGACTGCAGAAGATCCTTGGGGAAACTTCGGAAGAGACGGCTGGACTGGGCCGCTAGAGGACGGATACAGGTGATGATTAAGCAGTTCACACAACACAGGAGGGAGGAAGTTACATTTGTAAAGGTTAATGGTTTAATACAGCATTATTATTAAAATCAGTCCGTAGTAAGTAAGATCAGTGGTAAGGGAGGGCCAGTACATTTGGTTAAATGATTACTTAAAACACTTCTTAAAAGTAATATGTATAATATATTGTCATGTGTACTTTCTTTCTACGACTGTAGCTGGCCTAACATCTTAGCTAAACTCAAAATGACATTTTTTCCTGTCCCTCAAAGAATTGATTTCAAAATACTTCTGTTGGTTTAAGCATTTAACGGTTTAGGGCCAAAATACATTTCTGATCTGCTGCTACATTATGAACCATCCAGAACTCTCAGGTCGTCTGGGACAGGTCTGCTTTTCACAAGACAAACACTTCACTACTTTCATGTTTTGTGTTCAATTCATTTTTTTTTTTTAAAGAACGTTGAAAAAGGTGACAAAAACGTCAAAGAAATGGACAAAAACGTGGCGAAAAAAACGATTAATTAATTTTACATTTATTTTACCGAGAGAAACAACGTTGCATGGTCGACAGCAAGACAACACAAGGGTTAAGAACCATGCGTGATGCTGCTGTGGGTTGAATACAAATGACAATTTGTAGAGGTGGAAGTAAATGTAGACGTTTTTTCGTATCCTGCTAGGAGGACTCTACTACTGTACACTTTAATCATTTGGAATTATACAGCAACTGTCCTCGGGGAATCCTGTGGTCAGCCAACACTGTTGGGACTCCAACATGGTTTCCTCTGGGTAGTTGTGTGGGTCATGTTGTGTAAAGATGAATTCCAAAGGGACCTTTTATGTCAGTTCTGCTGCAAATTATGTGCAGTCATGATCACATCACAGTACCATAGCAGCAGAATGCAGAGTGGCACTTATATTTACCTTCCCTGCTAAACTTGCTTGACAGAAAAATAACTATAAGACTATAAGCTGAGACATTGCATCTGAGAAGAGAGGCAGGCACAACTGAAAACAGGAGAAAATAGTTGTTCATCTTTATGACAAGAGGTTGCTGAAGAAGAAGAGAGAAGAAACGAGCAAACAAGACAAGCAGAACAAGAGTGGAGGACAGGGACAGAGACAAATAGCTACCTGGTGTAAGAGTGAGAGGTAGAGCCACAGCCTTGGTATCAGTGAGGGTTAGCAGGTTTTTGTTGGCTGTGAGGACGGACAGCTGCTGGAAGCCCTGACATGTTCCCCAGATGGGGAAGTAGTCCCCAGCATCATTGGCCTGCAGAGGACAAGACAGTGAGGAATGAGAAGCTGACACTGACAAAGGTGTAAAGTAATATGTCCAAAGAATTCTACACAGAATGCTCTATTTCACTTACAACCCAAGGACTTCCATCTCATACAGATACACACATTCACACCACGTACAGCTGAGGCTTAATGTGGATCGTCTGATAGTCTAGTCTGATAGTCTGAGTTAGACAAATCTTCCAATGTTACAGTCTTTGTAGTACCAAAGTTCCAAAGGGAATTTTGTACTAAAAAGACAGTATCTCCTTGGAAAACATTTTACTTGATTTGTCTGTAGACACATATAGACGACGGCCGACCGTTGACAGAAAACCCCGTCGATATGATCTAACCCTGAGGTCCAAAAAACTGCCACAGAACAGACGAAAAAGACGAGAGGAGACGAGACATAATACATCTCTATAACAGCATGCGGCGCTAATCTGTAATGTCGCCCAAGAAATGAAAACCGGCAGCTGATTCAGACCTGGACTGTCATGGCGGCCGTTCAGAATACGATCTCATATTGTACTAAAATAATTCACTGAAACGTGTCTTTGAAAACATTTTAAGCGAGAAATAGGCCATGCAGTTACTGAATCTGTCTTCATTTCAGCTCAACAAAGGTCAATTTAAAAAAATTTCGTCAGATTTTGAGAGACTCTAGTCACCTCATTCCGCTCGTCATTTCCGGGTGAGTCCCGCCCGCCCTGCCGCCGACCGAACATGTCGGGTCGGCCAAAGTGAACGCCAACAGCCCCCCAGACGGACGACGGCACGGGACACACCGAACAGATTTGAGTCACTGACCTCGCCAGACTGTCCCACGGCCGATAATCGGCCTGATGTGTCCCGGCCCTAAGCCAGACCGGATTTTGTCCCCAGTCACATACATTGGCATTGCATTAGGACTGAAGGAACAATTAGAGTGATCAAAATCTCTTTCAATGTACATGTTAATATGTGAGTTTTGTTTTAGGGTGCTTTCACATCGTTTCATGTGGTCCACACCAAGGGCAAAAACATTATACATTGTAGTATTTTTCAGCCATTTTGGTTCCTTTTCACACCACACTGTTTGCTCTGGTCCGAATCAGTTGATGAGTTGGTGAAATGAACCAAACTGCAGCAACACAAGTCACGTGACAACATTCACATCACTGGCCACATGCGTCTTTGAACATATTTTCTAAAAACAGTGGGGTTTCATAGATCTGTCAACAGTGTGTGACTGTTCGACGGATCTATGAAACCCCCTTTCCCTGAGCCGTTTCCTAAACAATGGCAAGATTTCGCTGTTCTTGTGTGTTTTTTAAAAGTTTGGACCTAATATTGTCATCAGAGCAACTCCAAGATTGTCCGCGAGTTGCCATGTGGCTAGTGATGCATCCAATGACCCTCAAATTGCATCCCCGACTCCTCAACTTGCCTCCATTCCTCATCATCGGAGGAGAGAGGCAACGAGCAAATGTGTTTTAGAGGAATGAGATGTCCTTTCCTCTGAAGCATCACATGAATTTGTCAGCTGTATGGGCGGCGTTAGCAACTCCTTCGGCTGC
Organism: Perca flavescens; assembly: GCF_004354835.1. Lineage (NCBI taxonomy): Eukaryota > Metazoa > Chordata > Actinopteri > Perciformes > Percidae > Perca > Perca flavescens. The sequence continues at coordinate 11,112,431 of NC_041334.1, forward strand.
ACGGCTTCCGGGATTGCTGCTCTTGTGTATCCTTGGCTATACCTCCTCGATGATCCCTCCTCGATGCCCGCTCCTCGGTCCTCAGGGCAGAAATAAGAGCTTTGAGACTAAGGCATGGATACCCGACCCGAGGCCGATGGGTCCCGATGGGTCCCGATGGGTCCCGACGGTACCCGACGGGCCGGGCCGGGTTCGGACAGATATTTAGAAATTATGGTCGGGGTCGGGTCGATAAGGAATTTGTTGTAAAATGGTGCTGCAGCTCCTTTTAAGAGAGCTCAGTGCGTGTGGGTTTGTGTGTGTGTGAGTTTGTGTGGTAAGTGGGCAGAAGAGCGATAGAAAAAGAGGAAGCAGACGTGTTGTAGATGCAACTGGAGCAGAGTTAGTGGTTATTCATGTTATAACGTCGGCCCTGGAGGTAATGAGTCTCCCCTGGTTTTCTGATCACGGTTGGAAACGAAGCGATCAAGAAAGGTTAACACATTGGAAATTTTAACAGCTAATTAACGTGCGCTTGTTGCCCCGTATGCGCTGATCATCTGTTGACATTTCCGAATGCCTTCCTACAGTTGCTTAATAAAAAAGGGCTTTCCACACAAACAAACGTAGCCTACATGTGTCATTAGTATGAGAGGAAAAAATATAAGATTTTAACTGTGTCGGGCTCGGGCCGGGTTCGGACACGGCTCTGTCAGGCTCGGACAGAAAAATTCGGCCCGATCTGGACTCTATTTGAGACGGCCTTCACCGAGGAGGGACAGAACAACCTTCAGTTCAGCCGAGGACCGAGGAGTCGAGGAGCTATCAAATAAGGGACATGGGATGCAGTTTATGTTGCTGAAGTGCAAACTTGTCCTTATCCCATAATGCACAGTGCAGCTGACTACGGCAGCTGGTTTAGTCCAGAGATGTGAGGTTCTTCCAGCAGTTGGTTCTGTTCGAGGTCCGATCCCATTCTCACCACTAACGAACCACTCCAGAGTCCGTTTGAAAGAGTACTGAGACCACCTCATCAAGGAGATTCGGTTTGTTTGGTCAGCTTTTGATGAGCACCCGAGTGTGATTGCTGCATTCACACCTACCCAAAGAAACCGCACCAAGGGGAAAACCAACTCGATGCGATTTAACCAAACTATATGAGGTCAGTGTGAAAGCACCAATAGGTGAAAAATGTGAGCGTATCTTTTATTGAGAGAAACATTAAGCTAAGCCAATGAGGTAATAACACAATGATTTACTCTGTAATCTCTTTCAGTGGTATGCTGAGATGCCACGTCATCTAGGCAGTCAGTCAGTTGAACAAGTCAAAAAATGTTTACCTTCAGTGCCAAGTCGTAGAAGAGTTTGGCTGCTCGGCTGAACTGCGATGTTTGAATATCTACATCTCCTCCCGGCAGCAACAACCTGAGGAGACACGTCTGTTTTTACATTTAGGTTACACATAGGCTACTGTAGGCCTCCTCTCTTCTATGTCATCACACGTCAGGGATGCTGAACTTAGCATATCTTCAACAATGTTTGTATTTTTACACTTTTCTCTGCCTTAATAATACAATCACTAAAACATGTTTTTCTTCATAGCTGTACAGAACATAGTACTAAATGAGGGGACGTAAGAGCTTGTGAACATCAAAACTTACATAAGGTGAGAAAGAGAAAAAGTAAAAGAGACGAGGGACTGTGCTTTGTTGTTGCAGAAACAGTCAGCTGTTTTTTACCCTCATAGTGTTTTAAAACTTTCTTGTGGCAGCGATAGAGGCAGTGGTGTTTCCTGTTTCCAGTATGAGATTCTCACACCACCTCAAAACCAACTGACCTGACCTGATCTACAGGATTGGCCGAAAATAGTTTGTTTTGACTTTCAGCATGAATGAAGGATTTGGCTGTGAAGTAGCCGCGCTCCCATCCTCTCTAATAGAAAAGCAGGCTCAAAAAAAGGGAACCTCCGAGCACGGAGCACTGGGATAAAATCCCATAAAGGTGCTAGAGAATGCACAACAGGTTTCTATCATCTGATCCGCTTCAACAAACGCTTCAATAAGGGATGCGCAAAACCTAATCTCTTCTCCACAGTCCTTGTGGCACGACGAAAAAGGCCGCAACATACACTTTAAAAACGTAGCCAAATCCTTATCCAGCAGTGTTTGAGGGTAGGTTAACCCAAGAGGCAGAGGACACGAGGTGGTGTCCGAGCCTTCGCACACCAGCGCTGGAAAGCGGACCGCCGTCAAGCGTAACACGCTGAATGTATAAGGCCACTAGTCATACTAGTCATTCTGTGACTTAAGAGCCGTGTATTCACATACAGCCGAACTGCTGGCGGCCGGCCTGGTGCCAGCCCGGCGAACGGGGCCAAGAAACACCTCGCAGCTCGGGTGGACCTCTGGCGGCAGGATGTAGCCGGTCCGTCAATCGGTACGCAGGCGGACACTACTGTTCTTCGAAGTCTTCGAAGTGCTTGTGACTGAAGAAAAATAGGGAGCAGATCTCTGGTCTCGCAGCTGTAATATACAGTAACTGCCGACGTAAGAGAGGCCCGTGCAGGGCACAAGGGCTCGAAAGAAATCTTAACGACTGCGCATGCGTGAGGGATAACCCCGATAGTAACAATGTTGTTTGTTTTTTTAATTATCACTTCTTATCAAGCTTAAATATGCAACGGTAAAACCTGTAGTATAATGGAAAACAGAACCAGGCAGATACTTGTTTTGTGTCATTATGAGACCTTTAGCAGCTAAAGACAGTAGTGTGTCATATAGAGAGCTCAACACAGGAGGCAACAAGAGAACCCCGGTTAACTCACCCATTTATTGAGTAGAATATGTTAGTGTATTCTTGTTCCGTGCGATTTATTCTGGTGAGCAAAAAAAGGCACAAGAAGACAAAAAAATAGTTAAACCCATTAAAGGCAATCAATCATATATATTATTAATCACTCTGCATAAAAGCAGCGTGTCATGCATGGCGACCAATGACAAATTAGCCTGAAGAATTTCAACATTATGTAGGTCAGAATGAATGTAATCTCGACATTTAGAGGATACTGTGTACCATTTCCTATTAATGGTACTTATTATGACTGAGGTGCTGAAAGCCAAGTTACACCTTTGTTCTTGAATCCGTGTTATTGAAAACCACCTCATTATAATACAGTTAACTACCGCTAGAGTGACCTCCCTTTAATTGACACAGGCTCCGCCCACATAAACCACTTCTAGGCACCATGACTGATACTGCTGGGAGTCACATAGGGATCACAGTTTCACAGGGTGTGTAGGTAGGAAACAAAATGCTCTTTTAGTAATTTTCTAGCAGGATTTCTGTAAAAGAAATCCCACCAAAGAGTGTGAAAAATAACAAATGCATTGTGACATATGCTGGGACTGCTGTTATGTTTATATGGTTATACAGACTGTGGAGTTTAATAGATGCCAGTGGTTTTCCTGCAATGAAAAAGTTTTGGCACCCCCCCAGAGAGGTTTTAACCACTGGCATAGGAAAATCACGATCGCTAAAGCGTTGGATTTTCAGCATCCAACCTCCTGATTCACAGCCACAACTTTTACGCACGCGGCTGGCGCTGATTTGACAGGTTCTGAACACTCTGCTGTGATGTTAGCGCTAATGGTATGTCCGTTTGCAGAGTCAGACTGTACTGCACTGGTGAGAGTGCTGCACCGGGGGACTCTGACAAAATTTCCTGGGGGAGGACCCCCAGATCCCTGCTTAATATGTGTCCCACCAAAGGCCCATTCTGAGCCAGGAAAACCCCTGAATGTGTAATGACATGGTATGAGATAGATATCATATTTATACCTTATGGGTACGACCCTAGCCCCGGCTCCCTCCAGGTATTTGACATAGGAGGCAGCGATATATGAGGAGCCACGGGCAAACTGGTCTCCTGGAAGATTTTCCTGTGCCAACACACCTAGGGAGCAACACAAGACCGATGACATTATACAGTTTAACTATAGATGTATGCATGGAAAAGTTAATGCTGCATGGCGGAGAAATCTTGACCACAAAGATAAGATTAAAAAGCAACAAAGAACAGGGGAATAAAGTGTTTTGACAAGGAAAATATCCACACGGATGCACTCTTGAAGAGATCAAATCGCTACAGGTATTGACTTGTTCATTCTGGCGACATACTCTCTCTATGTTTCCTTTTGGTTTTTCTGCAAAGTTCTCTCTGGAACACCATATCAAAATTCATATTTATCACAGTACACCACAAACTCTACTAGCAAAATATATGCACTAAATCCCAACAACGCCAATTCATTACAATGTCCAGATGGTTACTAATTCCTTGTATGTGAAAATATTTGGCAATAACCCAGATTCTGATTCTGTTATGACAAAGCAATGGCAACAGGTGTTTCCATTCACAGCCCTTTTATTTTACTCGCAGCCACCAAAACAAGGCGGTGTGCTATGCTATGAGTGAAAATGGAATAAATTGAACAAAGCACGGCAGATGCGTAATGTAGAATACCAAGTACTGGGTCTAAAATCCCTGCTTCAAATATACAATGTACAATACCCGAGTTTTGGTTGGAATCTGAATCAGAATCAGCTTTATTGGCCAAGTATGTGTACACATACATGGACTTTGACTACGCTTTTCCGTTGCTCTTAATAATGTACAGTACTTACACAGAAATAGACATACAGCCAAAAACAAGGTTTTCACAAGCCAAAACGTTGGAGAAAAGTCAAACATAAACATTTGAATACTTCTACATATATTAATGTATATAAAAAGTATGAAAACAACAACAATGAAGTGCAACCGGGTATGATATGGTACGAAAATGTATGCACACCAAAACGTATGATGTCCTACGAAATTAGGAGACCGCCGGCTAGCCACGTGAGGCCGGCTGGCTACGAGCTCCATGACACTGAGCGGCAGTTGCTAGTTTAAGCCTGCTATAGAGATTTGCGATGCGGGTTACGGACCTCGGTCACAACTAGTCGTATCAGCTGTAGTTAGTAGATGTGTTTCGCCAAAAATTGGTGACTTTGAGCCGGGTACAGAGCAACGCGAACTGCCGCTCATTTTGGCGCAGATTACGGTAAAATTTAGTCCACAAAATATGAGCATTTTGCCGCGACGAAAGTTAAGATTAGGCACCAAAAGATTAGTTAAGATTAGGAAAGAGATCGTGGTTTGGATTAAAACACTCCTAAGGAACACACATTTCCTGGGTGAAACTCTTTAGTTTACCCCAGGAAGCAAACTCCGCTCCCCGGCTTTAAAGTCCTGTGCTTTAACGCTGAACCATCCTCCCCGACCACCTAACTACGCAGCACTGGATGCTGGATGCTGTCAGCTGTGTGGCGTCCGTTTATATTTCGGCTCCCATGTTAACAGGTTAGAGCTTCCACACTGCCTGCGTGACACGCACGTCACAGGCGCCGCTCGAGCTGTGCCGAAAACACGTGCCTGCTAGAAATAGAACCGACGCCTATTTTTCACGCGACACGCAAGCGTGTTGGAAGCGTTTTCAGGCAAAATAGAATAGGATATGTTTATATGTCATTTAGACACATATATATATTAATAAATGACATGTTCATGTTTGAAAGTCTCTAGGTTTTGATATAAATGCAGATATATAAATATAATTTAAAAATAAAAGTAGATTTTCTAATATTGCACCTGTCAATACAGAACGAAATATTCTGTAGCCTATTTTGCCGTCAATACTGCCGACGTTGTCAAATCAGTATATATTTATGTTTAACATGGTTTCATGTTATCAATGGGAACAAATGTGTAAAGACTCCACACAGCCACCACGCAGCTGAAACGCAACAGAAACGCCACGCTCACGCCACGCCGCCAGCGCGTAACCGGCCTTACACATGAGCTGTCAATTCGGTGCATACAGCAAAAAAAAAAAAAACATGGAATACTTACAAATTATAGTGCTTAACTTTTCGTAGCTTGTTTGATGATGTCCTTACACAAACAAAAAAGGTAACTTGAACTTGTGTGATGTATCACAACATGTATCATAAAATTGAAACTATATAATGCTTTATATTAGGCTACGACACCATACAAACCTGATGTCAAGAAGTTTACTAACTTTTAATTTGCTTCAAATGTTGTAGGGGGATTTCTTTTTCTTTTTCTCTTTTGATACTGTGCTGCCAAAGAAATAGGCCACCTAAAATGGGGTGACAAACTAAATGGCATGATAATGCAATTCAATGTGAATACACTTCCTACTCTACTCATCACCACAGAAACCATGTCTGAGTTCTGACCGCAATGACAGCAGCAGGTTTGCTCAACACAACAACATCCTGTCACAGTTCTCTGATTCGTATCGGTAAAGCCATTCTGTAGCTTCGATAGATCAAAAATAAGGTTCAAGGCGGTTTTCTGTCAACCGAGACTTAACAGGTGAAGGAATTATGCAAAAGATGATCAAATCTTCCAAATGGCCAATATTAACCATGTATGAAATGTTGCTGTGTATGATTAAATATGTTGTTTGTGGTTTAAATGGAGATTGATGGTGAAACCTGATAGATATTCTGCAATACAATTAAGGCTGCATAATTAATTGCAATTTTATCGAAATCACGATATGAACTGGTAAAAAATCCAAAACGCAGGGGGACGCAATATTTGTTAATGGCAAAATATGTGTCAAACCATTCTAAAATGAAGTACTGTGGTGCTGTGACGTTGGTTACATCAAATACATTCATTGTGTTATTGTAAACAACATTTTGTTACATTTTAATACAGTTAACTATAGTGACCTCCCTTTTTTGACACAGGCTCCGCCCACATGAAACCACTTCTAGGCACCATGACTGATACTGCAGGGATCACATAGGGATCACAGTTCCACAGGGCATACAAGGAGGAAATGTATTGCTCTTTTAGTAATTTTCTAGTAGGATTTCTGTTAAAGAAATCCCTCAAAAGATGTGGAAAGTTAAAACTGCAATGATGACCTTTTATTGTGTTAATAAAACAAATCACTAGGCTAGCTGTCTGCGCAGATACATACTTGTATGACTTTGCTGTAAAACAATTATTGAACAACTTCTGAGAACATTGCTTAAGTTAAAGTATGTAGATATTATCAGGAAAATGTCCTTCAAGTATTGAAAGAACCTCTACTTGTAGTTCACATAAACAATTATTTGTTAAGGCATCCAGATGAGGACATCTCACTTGTTTTTTTTTGTTTTATTATTATTAGGCTATACCAGGAACACATTTTGTAGGAGAATGGGATTAAAATGGAATGAAGTAGGCTATCTAGAGCAGTGGTTCCCAACCTTTTTTCCTTGGAGCCCCCGCACTCATGTCTAAGAAAAGCAGAGCCCCCCTTAGAGCCTTACTTTATTTTTTGATACAGAGGAGTTATCAGCACTTTTACTTTTCTCCGCCATGTTTCATTCATAAAATAGTGATGCCGTGGCGGCAGGAAAAACGAGGATACAACTATAAATATATAGTTTTCATACAGACTTTTGTATACATTATATATTCTAGTGTATTATCATAATTTGTTTAACATGTGCAAATTTTTTTTTTTACCTCAACCTCAAACCAGATAAAGACTTGTGCCCCCCTTGTGATCTTTGCCGCCCCCCCGGGGGTGCCCGGACCCCAGGTTGGGAACCACTAATCTAGAGGATACTGAGTACCATTCTCTATCAATGACCCCTATTATGACTGAGTTGCTGTAAACCAAGTTACTCCTTTGTTTTTTAATCTGTTACATCCTAGGGTGTAATTTCCACTGGGGACAGTGGGGGACATGTCTCCCCCGTATTTTCCAAATCCCCCTTTGTATTTCCCCCCCCCCCCAGTTTGATACTTTATTAAGCCTGTAAGTCTCTGTGATTGGCCCCTATTTTAAACAATAAAGAAAGTAAGACATATTTTCCTTATAGTCTCTTATAGTTAAGTAGTATTCTTTCTGGCATCATTTACTATTAAGGTCATCTTAATAATTTCCTGGATTTTGTATAACCATAGTCCTACCCCCCACTTCTCAACCCAAAGTTATACCCTTGGTTACATCAAATACATTCATTGTGTTATTGTAAAGAACATCATTATAATACAGTTAACTACCACTATAGTGACCTCCCTTAAATTGACACAGGCTCCGCCCACATGAAACCACTTCTAGGCACCATGACTGATAATGCTGGGAGTCACATAGGGATCACAGTTCCACAGGGCATACAAGGAGGAAATCTATTGCTCTTTTAGTAATTTTCTAGCAGGATTTCTGTTAAAGAAATCCCACTAAACAATGTGGAAAATAAAAACTAGAAAACTCCTCTATTGTTGTGTAAACAGAGTAAATTCCTAGGCCAGCTATTATGTTTTTATGCTGTTTGTGCAAATATATACCCCAATGATATTACTGGGCTATTCTG